>NC_092043.1:49419531-49721025 GCF_003086295.3 Arachis hypogaea
ATGGATTCCATACGGATTATGGTGGGAGCGGATTAAAATTCAACTTTTTACGAAATGGATTCCATACGGATTATTGTAGGACGAAGTGGGGTTAAATAGAGAAAAAATCCGTCGCCGCCCGCCCGTTGTCACCCTCCCGTTGCCACCCTAGTAGCGGTAGCGAGATTGTTAACCCAGTAATTTTGTATCATAATTGAACCCTTATTATCATGAATAAAATACAATTCACAAAGTACACTTGGCAACCTATTTCCCTATGCATTTTTGCAATTTTCAAGATATAAATATATGATTGCATTTGGTACAATGTTGACCTTTTAATTTTTATATGCATCTCTGATTCTTATCCCTCTTTATAATGAGGTACTATACACCTTAACACCTATAAGCTGTATACTACAGGAGAATGCATTAAATCTTAATTTTACGCAATTAACTTACATACATCTCAATTTCAATTTACTAATATAATATATGATTGAATAAAACTGTAAATTGTTTTACACCATTAATATTAATAAGCAAAATTAAATTCCTACTCTAACTAGACATGCAAGCATGTCTTTCTCATCTCTGATCACATTTGCATTTGAGTATATGAATAAAACTTTTCTATGATTTATTTAACACAACTTTACACTAATTGCACTTCTCAAAATCAAGCACCCTGCAAATGGAACCTAATAGAAAATTGAACCCACACAGAACAATAACCATCTCAAAAGGTGATTAAAAAAGACAAAAGGACTGTTATTTCTGGATGCAGATGAAGTTATGCTGACCTTTTCAACACGTGGACGAGGACGTGGACGTGGACGCGGATGTAGTGATGAACTATCCTGTTCAAAATCGATGGCTGCTTCAACAATCCGGAAATCAATCGCAACCACTCATTTCATGAAAACCTTTGCAGTTTTGCAGCAAGTTATGCTTGAATGAGAGTAGATCATCAAACATCATAGTTTGACTCCATGGCTATCAAGGTGACCGCTGAGCCGTAGCAACTTCACAGTTCCATCCCCACCACACGAGAGGAAACCTTGCGAAACAACTTGTATATCCGTAACAGCAGCCTGTGATTTTTCAAGCTATCAGCTTAATGCATGAACTTTTAGGTCTCCAATGAATTACTAGTTCCCTAAAACTAACATATTGTTACAAAGCTAATTAACTAAAGACTATTCTTGTTAAGAAAAAGATCCGAGAGTTAAAATGAGGATGTTAGAATGCTCTTAACACTTGTTTTAACACAATATAAATATAATCATGAAGGGAACCATTGGAGCAACGGTTGAATTGTTTCCGTGTGATCTCAAGGTCACGGGTTCAAGCTGTGGAAACATCTACTGATGTAATTATCAGGTTAGGTTGCGTATATGACACCCTTTGGGAGCGGTCCTTTCCTGGACCTGCGTTAACGCGGGATGCTTGTGTGCCGGGCTGCCCTTTTTTATAAATATAATCATGCTATGAAAATCATTGCCAAGCCCACAATAAGGCGCGCCAAAACAAACTTGTCCAGTAAGAAAATGGCAAGGGACAAGACTATAGTTTTATTCATATTTTTAACATGTAAATGTAAACAAATTACCCGAACAACACCACCAAATCCACGGGAACTCGGCTGCACGAAGGTGTGCTTATCATGTATCCTTGACCAATGATGTACTAACTTTGTGTTCTGAGCATCCCAGAGTTTGACATCTCCATCTGTGCCTCCAGTTAGAAACAAACTTGTATTCGGGATGGTAACGACTTTTGTAACAGTCCCTATGATCATAAAATTTAATAAGAAACGACTTTTGTAACAGTCCCTATGATCATAAAATTTAATAAGAAACAGCCCTATAAAGAATAAACCAAGCTGAGAGTGAAAAATAAACTTTATCTTTACCTGAGTGAGCCTTTGGAATATACCAAAGCATACCATCTGTTTTCTGGTCCTTATCATGAGTCGAAGACACAGTAGGGCTATGCCCCATAGTATCAATATGCCTGTGCCTTTTTGTCTTTCCAGTCGCTATATAGCGGAAGTCGTGGAGACCAACATCACCACCTTTACCACCAGTCACGATAATTGGGGAAACAGAACCACCGCCTACATGGCTATCGAAAACAGAAAGGGAGTGCGCACCACCTACATAACACAAAAGACTAGGTTAGTAACATGAAAATATGAGGAACAAACCATCGTTTTTAAGGAAAAACATCATATAAACCTTAGAATTTATTCATCCTTCACAAAATTTATGTATGAACATTCACAAGTACATATTATTTAGGGTAAGACCTTCATGACATAGAATCGAAGCACGGGAAGTTGTTGGTGGAGCTAAAGTGTCCCATATAACCACATTAACAGCATTAGAGCTATACCCAGCTACAGCTATAATTGATCCACTTGAAGACAAGTAGGCGACATCCCTGAAATCAAATATAGAATAGTTTTTGCAATTATGAAGAGTAATCGAGAAACAAACGATGAGCAAAATATTCAAACTTGTTGAATTCCACCATACACATTAATCAAAACCTAAACTCACTATGTAATTGGCTTGATAGATATTCTAAATCAACGGTAAAAGCACAACTAAAGTCAACAGTGACTAAATATATAACTGAAAAAAAAAACTACATACAACGCATGACCGCTAAAGCAGAGTGATGATTCTGTTGGATGAACATTGCTCCTTCCCCCTACCTCCAATTGCCACGTACAGACAGTTCCATCTAATGCAGCACTAGCGAACCGATGTCCGAAGTGATCAAACTTCAAAGCTGATATTGATGCAAGGGCATAAGGTGGAGGGACATTGGCCGCGGGTAGCACTCCATATGTAGCCATAGCTTTGTTCTTATTGAACTGTATACATAATAATGCTCCTCATTAGATATAAACTTGAAATATTGACTGAAAAAGCCAATTAACTTTATATTTTTATGATAGAATTATTTAGATTACAAAAGAAGTTGAAAGTCCGAGAAAATGAAGAGTCCCGTACAGTATATAACACCTGGAAGGGGGAATTATACATAGAGGAAAGATGACAAAGACGAGGAACAATTAAGCTAAGAGAAGTATCTCCTACCCAATTATCTTCCCAAAATTTAAAACAAGAACATCACCTACCTTCAAAGAAAGCATCGGTTTAAAGGCATTAAAAAAGGAATTTCCAGAGGCTCGAATGAGTAGCATGTGCAAAACATACAATTAATTAATACTTAGAAGAATCTAAATAGAATGACAAGTTCAATTCTTATCTTCAGTTTTCAAATAAAATAATTAAAAGAGGGGGCCCTATTTTCGAAAGAATCTAGTGGGCTAGTCCTACAAACTGTTGCCTCACATTACAGCTTCCTTCCAAGTGACAGAAGAATTGCGTGAATATATATGTACATGATGCTAGAATTGTAACATGCCATTAAGATACCATATGATAAGAAGAGAGAAAGCCATCATTACACTTGATTCTATACAAATACAAGCGCATACAGATATATCTATCATGTATGTATAACAATTAACAAGATAATAATTTCTTACCTCCCACAAATAAATGTGTGTATTGCTTGAGCCAACCAAGAAGAAAGGTCTCATCGGATGACTAGACAAAGCCTTCGTAGTTACGTTCTCCATAGTCGCAGGTGGATCAACAACATCTTCAAAATCTTGTTGAATTCCCCAACCTAATCCATAGGCACCAATACCAGCAAAACCTTTAACTCCTAATGCTCCACCACCAGTAAAGTCTTTGCTAGGCCAAACTGAAGAACCTACGCCAACAGTTGCTCCACCGAGCCCAAGGTGTGCGCCTTTGTTGTTGCCAAGACCAACACCAGGCGAAACACATGTAGGAGCAGGAGTAGATTCCGAACCTGCCCACCCATCTTGTGGCCAATCAGCCTTGGCCCACAAGAAGTCCGATGACTTATCACTTGAAGGCATCCCATCTTCCATACGGAAGAATACTATACCCTGAGTTAGATGAAAGGAAATAAACCAATTTATAAATCTTCCAGACATCTTCGACTATTGGATTAAAATATTCCTAGAATGTCAATCTGAATGTAGTGAAATTCATAACAAAGCCGTCAAAGAAGATAACCAAGCACATTTGCTAATTTGAAACTACCAAGCATCCATAGCTTCAGAATAACAAAGAATGAACAGTACAAACCTTCCGGTTGCTAGCAACTGCAGCTTCCTGTTGATCAGTAGAGTTTATACACAATGCCTGTTCAAATGTAGAATCAGTGTCGTTATTATACACATATTGACATATGGGTGGCCATGTTTTTTTTTTGTTTTTGTTTTTTTTTGGGGGGGGGGGGGGGGGAGAGGGTGTGGAAGATTAAAGAGAAGGGAAAATCACCTCCAAAAGTTCCCCATTTCTCTTGCACATTTCTCTGGGATTATGGAAAATTGAAATGTTCCTACTAGATATATCTTTCTGGTTGGAACTTGTCGAAGCATTGCCACTTGGGAACATTCCTTTAACAGGAGATTGAACTTCAGGAGTTTGTAATGGAACGCCAAGTTTAGATTCTTTATCACGCATGTCATCAGTTTTATGTTGCCCTGTCAGAAGTATATGCATGTCGTTCCATCCTTTAGTAGGCACATGATCCAAATAATTTGACCAATTGAGTTTTTCCTGAGCAAAGCATTCCGATATTAATTTTTGATCGGCACAGTGGTCCCACAGTAACTGATGAACTGAACATTCATCTTTCCCATTCACCAGTTCCAAGATGTCCAGGTTTTGTTTTTGACTGGATTCTGATTGATGTGATTGTTTCAGCCATTCAAGAGTCATCACATTCGAATTATTCTCCAATTTCTGCCACAAATATTCTGCAAGTTGCTTGACATGGTAAGAAGAAATGTGGGTAACTGTTGTTGTCAGTAAATCACATAAGCTAAACGAGAGTAATCGAATCTGTTCAGGCAAGCTGATGCTATCGGAATCAACACTTAAGAGCGTGAACTCCCTATGAGCAAAATTTCTGTGGAAAGAACCTGAACTGTTACCATCTTCAAGTTTATCAAGAACCAAATTTAAATTAGATATCATAAATCTAGACATATGTCGCCACAAGCAGATCCCTAGAATCTTCCATCTTTCATCTTCTGGAATTGAATGCTTTGTGTCATCAACTTTTCCATCTTCTGTACATTCAGAGACTTGGAGGTTTTGTACATTTGTTGTGAATGAATTTCGAGTCAACAACTCTGCAAATTTAGGAAAACGGTTCTTCAGATTCACCATATCAGCCTCATAATGATTACAACCATTAGCATTTGCAGTCAAGAATGGTTCCACCATAAATAAAAGTGCTCCTGAGTTTCTTTGAAGCCAAGCTAAGGAAAACTGTAAAAAGTACTCAAATAAATCAAGGATATCTAGATGTTCTTTGACATGATCTATGCTGATGGACCGCAATTCGATCTTGAAAATGGCTCTTAAATACCATAATGAAATCAGAACACCTCCAAAGTGAGACTTCGAAGCATCAGAAAACATAGATCGACTCTCCGTAGATGCAACTTTCTCAATAGAAGTTGAACTTTGTTCAGAATATCCCATGCTGCAGGCAGAAATGAATCTTGAGTAGAAAAAGGAGATTTCTTCTACAGTCTTAAAGAAGGGTTTAACCGGACACCGATATAAACTGAAAGCATCAGACACATCACTCTTCTTTTGAGATAGTTCTCCTCGAGCGCATCCATCGGCGATATCATACCCAATGTACAATAATCCATGATGGCATAGAATGAGTAAAATCTGCAGAACAAATGGAAATTTAAATAAGAGTTATGTCTAGGAAGTATATTGCTGAATACGAATATGTGCAAAAAAAAAAGGGAAAAAGATAGAAGCGCCATTTAAGTAGCTGAACAGTATACCTTACTGATAAGAGACCTAGGAGGCAACGAAAACCTCCGTTCATATAGAGAAATCCCTGTGCATAACTTTTGCTTAAAACTTTCAACTGACTTCTCATATTGTATCATACATTCATCATCATAAGAAGCTTCCCCAACAGGTTCAGTGAAAGTCTCAAGCCAACTTGGATGCTCTCTTATCAATTTCAGTAAGTAGCGTAGTGCCAAATTCAATTTCTTATGGAACTCCAGATGAACAGACACATCGGAGGACAACCAGTTAGAAGATTTTCTTGGCAAAGGCTTTAATGGACTGGAAAGCACATTATGGCTGACATTCAAATTGCTCCCTTGATCTGCCGTCCCATGCATGCTCATTGAAGATGAGAAACATTCCAATGCCTCAATCTTGAAATGGAAAGACAAGAGAATATAACCGGGTTCCATAAAGAGAGCTTGCAACACATTTAACAAATCATTGAAGTAATAACATATAAACTTGGACTATATGCTTGTACTTCCAAGCATATCCACTTTGTTTAGTACGACTAGAAGAGTCAAATAATTGAATAATATGTAAAATAAACTTACAACATTGCCACATCGTTTTAGGGAAGTAACTGTCATCAAAGTAGCCCATCTTAAAAGAATCGCTGAATTTTGCTCCCCGACAGCATTCCTGAGGCTATTCTTTGTTGCTAACATATGGCAAAAAGTACCAACACTTGGATCCAGAAAAGGACCACAATTGGACATGACAGTGGACTCCTGAGCCACCAGAGTTATTGAAAACTCTAGCATTCTATGAAAAGATTGATAATAATTACCCATTTCCCACTGTGAATGAAGGAAAGCAGATTATAGTTAGAATCATATACAGAGAGAAGCCATTAGAGGAAAAGCATAACAATCTTTATGGACAAATGAATGCAAGTATTTGGGCACCTCCAGAAGGCTTGCAAGCCAGTAGTCTCCCTTTTCAATTGCAGAAGGAAGTATATACTTTGTTATTAAGTGACGCTCCAATGGTTCACCATGGCCCTCAACAAGGCGACAAATAACTAGTGCAAGTTGTTCATCCCCAAGGTTCTTAGCACAAATATTTACAGCAGACGAATGATCACCTCCGAGCAAAAAAAACGAGATTGCTAATTCCACCTGATGCTTTCCCAACAACACATATGCATTTTTCAAAGCAGCAGCTTTATTTTTCTCATCCTGTAAATCAACAGATTATGATTACTCAAATAACAAATGCCATAAGCATGCTAAGACAATGTATGTAAGGAGTAATTCTGACACATCAATATACCCCATATTAAAAACAACTCAAATTGTTGTGTGCACATAACTCGACCAGTCTGATCCGCAGTTGATTTTTCACATTAATAAACTACTAAAATTTTTCATTCGGGCTATAATTTTTTGTACAAAACAGAATACCTGAAAATTACGTGAAAGAAAGGCCACTAAAGGCTTGTCTTTCTCATCCTTACTGAGTTTGAAAAGGCCAGCCAAAACTTGAATTCGGTTCAGTGCAATATATAGCAATGCACAATCCCTAGGATTCTTGTTTTTCAAATATTGAGCTCTTGCCAATTTCTCCATCTAAAAATTAAGAATAAATAAAGCATCAAACCTACTTGAATTGGAAAAATAATCATGAACAATCAGATATTCTGATTTCTGAAAGGCAACAATCAACAGATGACAAGGACATAAAGGAAGAATTAAACAACAATCATTGAAATGAGAGTTCTCCATCCGCATACTGGTTTTACAAAGATGAGTAAATATATTTACTTTCTAGGAGTGAACACAATCCAAATTGACTTTGTAAAATCGTCTATCAGAAAAAAATAATAAATAAAGATTATGAAATCAAATCAAATGGTTAGAAAAATAATACTTTTTTAAATTAAATGACCAAGTTTAATTTATTACACTGCACAGCTGCAAAATAGCAAATTTCCATTCAAATAATGGATTAAATAAATAAAAGGATTTTATAAATTTCAAAGCCAAATAATAATAATAAATGCATTAAATTAAATAACAGTCTCCAAAATTAATGCATCAAATAAGTAGGAATTGTGTAAAAAATCAAAGAGAAAAGAGCAACTAAACATTTTGAAATATAACATAATGCTATAGCTATACTTTGAAGAGAAACTAAGATATATTTTCCTTCCACCTTTTTTTCTTTTTCTTTTCTTTTTTCATGAGCATAAAACCCTAAAATACCAGTGTGGAATTTAATTTTCTTTTTCCTATGAGATGCAGTCATAGCATTTCGAATGCTAAACACTGAAGATCACAATTTTCAAGATTTCTTTCATGTTAGTTTCGCATATAGCACACAGAGAATAGTGCAAAATAGAGAAAGAAACCGCATTACCCTTGCACGTAATTGAGGTACGCTAGCATACCAAAAGCCCATACCCAAAGCACGGATTTCTTGCCATGATGGTTCACTGGGTATGACAGAACCAAATAAATTTTCTAGGGAATCAGAGTGGTAAGCCCACACAAACAACCTTGAACTAACATTCAATTCTTCGAAAGACGCAGCTCTAGCAAACTTTCGGTGAAAAAACAGTTGCTGAAACCTCAACGCAACCCAGAACCTATAAATAGAGTAATAGAGTAATTAAGAAACTGCACAACTATCACCTACGTCAGATACTTTGCCATTGAAAATTCAACACAATAAAACTGGGGTGTTTGAAGTTCAAACACAATACAAACGAACCAAGCTATAAACTGGGGTGTTCTATGGCAGAGATCCAGAGGCAGAAATGTTCAATTCAAGACATTATATTTAATCTTGTACTTTGTTCTCCACTACAAAATGTTCCATCATGGATTGAATTAATACAAAACTTACAATTTTCGGTTTTATCCTGGCAATTTTTGGTATTTCTTTTTTGTATACATTGAGTTTGAGCAAGAAATGCTTCACGGGTATTTCAATAGTCAATATTCTACCTATCATCTTTCAAAATGAGAGCAAAACAGGACAAAAAAAAAAAAAAAAACAAAAGATGTAATCGAAAGGATCTGATAATAATCTGAAGATTACCTCCTGCCAGGTTCATCAAGACTTTGGTATGCAGAAGACAAGTGTGGACTACCAACTTCGCCAAGCAAATCAATGATTGCAAGAATCTCTGACTTCTCTACATTGGTCAAATGCAATAACTTGGGCGAATTCTCAATGGATTCAACAAAGCCATTAAGCTCAGACTTTGTTGAGGTAGAAATGCTACTTTCCATGTGAGAAGTTGACGTGATTGACGCAATATCTCCACTCCATTGGAATCTCCTGTCTTGGGAACCTTCTGACAGGCTTCCTTCTAGATAGTATGACAAACTCATCTCTGGAAGACCCTTATTTTTGGAGACGAACCTTATTTTAGGATCATTATTAGAAGTCAAATATTCAACAAAATGTTTCACAGCTACATAAGCACGTTTCCAATTTCCTGAAAAACATTACAAATAATATAACAAAAGCATAATATGTTCAAATTCTAAATTACATGTTTACTTAAGTAATTTAGCCGAGTCATCTTTAAAGAAAAGTAGAAAACAACTTACTCAATCATTACCTGAACTTATATTAGTGAGGAGAATATTGGGGTGATATGTAGGCAAAGGCCTACTAATTGTCTCAGCTACTTCTAAGATGCTCCATAAGCCAATGTTCGTGCAAATTTCAGACTTCAATTGCTTCTTGGCCAGACATAAGCTACTTGATCGGTCATCATCCCTCATATTAATATTGGAGGACTGCATGGAGTCACAATCGGTAAGAACTGTAGGTCCGTCTTCATATATTTCACCCTTGCAATTTGCGGCATTTGGCTTGGAATCACGGAAATGAAAATTACTCCCTTGTTTTCTATCCTCTTGAAACAACCAGTGACTGAATATACTAAAGTAATTTTCATGAACTACCACTGCTGTAGCTCTGGGACCCCACAAGAAATCAAGAATTGGAAGGGAAGTCTGAGCAAATGCAATATTAATCCATATATTAATCTTCGGAAACTTTACAGAGTTTGACAAAGTCATACCATCAAAACGCCTCTGCGCAAAAACTTGTAATTCATTTTCCAAGCAAACTCCAAGCAGCAACTGACCAGTACCTAAAGTTAACCAATTTAGACTACAAATATTACTTTCAAAAGTTAGCCTGTCTTCCAAAATAAAAGTCCCTTCACTGATCAGGTTTACAGCATCCCATATATGAATGGTATTGACGCCATTTGAATCACTTCTGTTGCAGCAAGTAGCTATCTTCTGACCACAATCAGTGAAACATATATAATTGACCGGACCATCATGTGCAGTAAACATACCCACAAGCTCCCATGGCAAGTGCAGAGCTGATCGGTTGCCAGAGTTACTTCTCCAAAGTTTCAAGCTACCATTGGAACAACCCGTGGCCATAATAGAAGCAGGATAACCACTACATAGATCATCTGCAAAGCCTAACTCCTGCTGTCTGTGGCTTAGAGTGACTGCATCAACCACAGCAAAGCTGGTAACTAGATCATCAGGTGTTGGATACTCAGAAGAACAAGGATTTACAGCAATGAAATATCTTTTATTAGCAAATGTACTTTCAAATGCCCAAATATCACCATTATCGGGGATTTTAGCATCAATACCACATTCACAACAGCTTGTTGACATATCGAATGAGTGTAAGTTAACTTCCCATGATAGGGCCTGGAATCTCCCTATCCAAATTGCCAATAGCATAATTTTATTATTATGAAACGTTTTATTACAAGTCGAGTTCAAAGGAATTGCAAATATATCAGATGGGCCATGCTTAAAAGGACCATGACCATTAAAAGGAATAGTGCATAAGTAGTGGCATTCTACATTTTCTTCTTCAGTTCGACAAATATTGACTATGAAGCAATCAACCCCCCTGGCATGTCCCATAAATAAAACCAGGTTGTCATTAAGTACTGAAGGTGCCCACCTCAAACTTGTATACTTGGAGCATGAGCCTTGAGTTACAAGCTTCCCACAAAGTTCCCAAGAAGGAACCAAAGTTGGACATTTCAAAATGCAGTTTGAAATGTTAGAAAGTGACCAAAAAAGAATCAGCCCATTCTTATCAAGAGAAGCAGCAAATTGAACTTCGCATATATGAGGATGAATTGAAACCTTTAAAATTTTCCCACTGTGACCATCTAAGTTTAAAACTCCACCACTCAAATTGGAGATGTAATCTGTTTTGGCTTTATCAAGGGACGTCTCAACAGTATCGTCTATTGCTTGAATACGCAAATATGACCAAACTAAAGAATTGCAATGTAATAACTGGAGTGGAGAGCAGACTATAGGTGGACCAGACAAGCAGTTCCTCAATATACTGACTTTATGCAGAAGTAATGCATTTTTAAAATCAGATGAACCAAACTTATGTGTGCTTCCTATGTCATTGGCCTGGAATTCCTGTTTCCTCCATAATGTAATTCGAGGAAATCTAAGTGGTGAAATGTCATCAAGACAGTGGACAGCCCAAAAGCTTAGCAACATTCCAGGACCAAAACCTATTAGCCATTCACAATTTCTAACATCATCCTTGAATCTTTCTTTGGAGAAATCTTGCTTCACTCCTTCACCGATTTTAAATATTCCCTCCATTTCTCTTCCCCATGATACAAATATATTTGAACCTAGGGTTCCATTCAAGGCTTGATTAATCTCAATTACACCAACAACACAAAAAGAGCGCTCCGTGATCTTTAGATCATTGGTATCCTTCGCATTCCTTCTAGCCTTCCCATGATCAATCTCGCTCCATAGCCTTGCAGTTCCATCTAAGCAGCAGGTCAATAATACATGCCTAACTGAATGCCCCTCATATCCGTTTGATAGCCTTCTTCTTGACGGTCTCCACTGAATCATTACGACAGGTAGAGGATGCCGTAGGTTGGCTGTTGAATATTCAGATTGTCCATTGTTTTGAATTACCAACACACATTTGCTTGCCTGATTTGCTAATGACCCCTCAACTTGTTCTTTACCATGATGTGCCGTGGTTGCCGAAGGGCCCTCAATAGACCAGGTTGTGCAAACAAGAGTTTGAGGTTGATCCACTTTGAACTTCCAAGCTATTTCCCAACGCTTATTACTCTCTTTCCAGAAAACCACCTCGCTTCCGCCAGAAACTATTCCATCCCCTGATTCTGTCCATTTGATGGCCTCCACCTTCGTTTGTTGTACAAGCACTGCATTCTGGCTCCAACAAAAAGAACCTGAATATGAGTGACAACATTGTGTTTTCAATATGAAGAGCTAATCAAAGAAATACTCATCCTATTTTGCAAAGCTACTATATATTAGATAGTAGCACCTATGGAATCTCCCTATCCAAATGCAACCTTAATAGAAGTCTCAAACTTTCAGCTACCTCATAGCAGAACCATTCAGCAATGCTAATCAAAGAAGTAGAAATGCTAACACTATTTCGCAAAGCTATATATATTAGAAGTAAAAATTCACCCATTCAGCATTCAGCAATCAAACTCGGTAAACGCAAGGCTCATTCAAACGTTGAAGTTCTAATTAATGGTGCAGCATTTGAAAAGACAAAAAGTTTGGAACTTTGAGTTACCCTTTGATGTAGCAGATCGATGGTGAAAGACCCAGATGCAATTTTGAGCTGAAGCAGCGAGTTCACCGGAGGAAGGGGTCCGGGGGCACCATGAGACGGCGGAGACAAAGGAAGAAGGGTCGCCGGAGAGCTCGAAGAGTTGGCGGAAAATGGAACCGATGCGAGTCTGTTTGTGAGAGAGAGGAGAAGGGAAGTGAGTGATGGAAAGGAGAGAGGAAGCAGCGTAAGCGATCCATGAGTATCCGGCGAAATCCGGGAGGAAATCGATGGCGGAAGAAGGGGAAGGTGACGGTGGAACGACGTCGGATCGGTGGAGTTGGAGTGGCAAGTGATCGATGGGATTAATAGAAGAAGAATTTCTTTGATTCATGGTTTTGTTCAGAGGAATGGATTCAAGAATTTAGACATTGAAAATTGAAAGCAGCTCATGCTTCAGCTCAAGAATCTAAAGTTTTTAACCATCACTCACCGGGTTGCAATTTCAGAATCTAATGTAGTTATTTTATTTTGATTAAAAAATAATTAAACTGACAAATAAACCTCTTAAAATTAGGGTTAGTTTAGAGAAACCTCAGTTCTCACCGTCACTCACTCAATTAGGGTTAGCAACCCCTTTCTCAGTTCTCACTTCCTCTGTTCCTCAGCTCTTCACTCTCAGTTTCTCTTCACTTCACGTCTTCACCCTCAAAAAGAACAGAGCTCTTCCTGTTTCCCCCAAAAAAACCCTAGCCTCCTCCACCGCCGCCGCCGTCCGTCGCGCCCAAAAGCTTCGTCTGTTCGTCGTGCTCCAGCCCCTCTCCTCGTTCCCCTGTTCCTCGTCCGTTCTTCTCGCTGCTCAGTCGCGCTTTGCCCGCCGTCTCTCGTCGTGCTCGTCGCCGTCGTCCGTCGTGCTCGTCCCTCGAAGGTAATGGCTTCTTGTCCGTCGTGCTCGTCGAAGCTTCTTCGTTTTTTTTCATTTTTTTCAGAAATCATATTGAAATACTGAATGATTAGCTTTAGATCTGCACACTGCTGTAGTTCTTCATTTTTTTTTTTTGTTCAGAAATCATATTAACAATCCTCAATGCTCACTGCTCACTGGTCAGTGGTCACTCCTCATTCCTCAATGTTCAGAAATCATGTTTTGTTCTTCGTTGAATTTTTAATGGCTACTCTGAGTTTGTTTTGTTCAGAAGTCATTTTTTTGTGCTCAATGCTCATGCTCTTAAGTGTTGCTCTGTTTTTGTTCTGATTGATTTTTGACTCTGATTGCATGTCAATTGAACTCTACGCTATGAGAACCGTGTGTTTGTTTATTAAAACTTAAAAAGGAGAATGGGACTTGTAATTGAAACAGCTTGTTTGGGTTGAATCACAAACTGTTCTGTTTCCTTTGTTAACAAATATGCACTTAGTTGGAAAAAAGCTTGAAAAATTGAAGTTGTTTTGGCTTCTTTGTTGATTGGTTATAGGCAGAAGTTGTTTTGGCTTCTTTATCATTCTTATGCATTCTGGATTTTGATTTTATTCTGATTTTACAATTGTCATGGTGTTCTAATTGTGGAGAGAATCACAAACTACATACTGTTCTGTTTCCTTGGTTAACAAAATATGCACTTAGTTTGATGTTGATGTTAAGGGTACAGTGTGGGGACTGGGAAGTTATGCAAAATGGGGGATGGGGCGGGGACCATGTTGGTTTTACTCTTTTCCTTATTCTCTTTGTGTTTGTCTCACCATGAACCTTTGTTTTCCTCACAAGTCATAACTGCCAGAGTCTCCATGGCAGAAAGGAGCAAGGAGCTTCTTCACTTGGAGCACAAGGCCACACCCCTCTCATCCTTAGGTCTATTTTTTTCTCCCTTTTCTTTTTTCTTTTTTATTTATTTTATATATATTTTGCTTTAGATATCTTATTGTTGAAGTTTGATTTTTTTTATTTTTTTCACTTTTATGCAGAATCCACACTTCTTGTTTGTAACGGCAAAAGAGAACAATGCACTCAAGCTAAGATACTTCCCCCTAATGGCACTCCTCTTACTTCTCCTATTCCCAAAAGCCAACGTACTGTTTCAAATTCATCTCAAGTTCTTATATTTTTAAATTTTATTTATTTATTTATGGTGGAAGTAGGACCTATGCTAATAATTAAGTTCATTTTTGTTTAATAACACTTGGCTGTTATTATTCTTGTCGTATTTATTTATTTAAGTATTTAATTATTCATGTTGGGTTTTGAATAGTAGTACTATTATTATTGAAGGTAGAAATAATTAAAGATCTCAATGAAATATTTGATTATTGGTAGTTTTAATTGTTTAATAATTTGATAATAGTTATCTCTCATTGTTAGTAAATCATATAATTGAGTAAAAGTGAATGATTGGTAGATCTATGCGGCCTTTTCATTAGTAGTTGAGATTAGTCCATATTCTACCTGAAGAAATTTTCTTTTGAAACATTGTGCAGTATGGAATCAGATGATATTGTTCTGAAATTGTGAATGCTTTATCTTTTCTAGATTTTGAATTTGATTATGTTATTCCTGGTTATTCAGCTGGAAATATTAGAGTAACTGGACAAATGAGAGAAAGATTATTACTAATTGTGTCAATTGCTCTGAAATTTATTACTTTGCTCTATCATCATGTTTATTTGACAGCTGTGAACTAACAAACTCTTATCCTCGCATTCTCTCCGTTTTGACTCTCGCCCTCTCCTTTTCCTTTCATCACTTCCCCACAAGCTTGAGCATATAGATAATATTTATCAAGCTTAGAACATAAATAACCTATAGAAGATATTATTTGATATTATGAGATATTTAAGGATAAACTACTTCTCTAAGACTCACCCTCAAGCTAAAGTTACTAAGCTCTAAGCTTTTTACAATAATACTTGTGGAAATATAATATGAAGACTAAAGAAAGGCCATCTGTATCTGCTGGAAACATGTCAGGGCCAGCAAGAACTGCTGAAGATGTGGAGGTGCCTGTTGCGACTTCTGGAGTTGTGCAAGGGGTAGCTGGGACTGTTGGTGACTTGCTGGGACTATCCAGAACTGCTTGGGCCAGTAAGGAGGTAAGGAACCTAGGAAAGCGACTTGGTTGAGCAGTCATCGTCTTTCAAAGAGGCCATAAATAGCATATAACTGGCAAAGACTGTGAATGACAAATATTACCGTTGGTATGGTTCACAATGGGAGGTTGGAAGGAAAACACAACCCAATATTCATCACTTTGGCTGCGTTTGGTTCTGAGAACAGAACAAGATAAGACAGAACATTGAGAACAAGACACAATAGACAGAGACACAAAGATTAATGTTCTTGTATTTTGTTTGGTGATAAACTAGAACAAAATATAAAAGTCTAATTTACTCTTATTTTTTCTATACAAAAATTTAGGAAGAAAAATATGACGAAAAACATAATTTTGAAAATTTGGTAGAAATATTGAAAGAAAAAATGAAAAATAAATTGTCTCTTGTTAGTGTTTCTGTGTCCTTGACAGAAAGGACGCAAAATACACTAATTTAGTGTCCCTACACGCATTGTCTCTGTCTATGTTTTATCTATCAAACATAATTTGTATCTCTGTATCTTCAATGTTCCGTGCCTATAAACAAACGCACCATTGTGCCAAGAGGATTAGATACCAAAAGTAAGAATAGGGAGATGCTGGAGGAGGTTACACAGACTTGCACTATTAGAAGCAGGAGATCAATACTCAAAATAGTCATGGCACCCATTTGGGATAAATCAAGTTTGATACTGTAGTGGACTAGCGGCTTGATCAAGGAGATAAACACATATGCAAAGATAGCACAAAGAGGTGAGCATTGAGGTGTCAGTAGCTGCAGGAGTTGGCAGCAGAATACAGTGGTTGATGTGCCCTCAGGCACTAGTGGAAGTAAAGTCGGTGACTTGTTTGTCAGAGATATGTTGAATGTGGCAACACGTGGCTTGTCGAAGAGCAACACTGTTGACAAGGTTGGAGAGGTTGGGCATTGCTGGATGCCAAGGGTGTGGTCTTTGGTCAGATTTGACAATGGTGGACGGCAGCAGTGCCGTAACAGTTTTCAAGGAGGATACCATGTCTTTGATGTTATATTAAGATTCATGGTTACTCAGCTGGAAATATTAGAGTAATTAGACAAGAGAGAGAGATTATTACTGATTGTGTGAATTGTTATGTATCGTTATAAGGAAAAAGGCCAACATATATAGAGAGGGGAGTGATAAATCTAGAGTACCTTCTCAACTACTCTCCATAAATGCACCGTCCAAATTACTAACCACTATCTAACAATGATATCTCTCTTCATATTTCAACAGATTACTCTTGTTTGCTTCTAGTGCTCAAGCCTATTTTATTATTTATTCAGATTGCTTAATTGGACTCAATATGATATGATATGCTTTTATAAGTTTTACAATCATGCTGATGCATATGGCATTCATAACCCCCAATTACATTGCCTGCTAGTGAGATGAATCATGATACTTTATAATTGTGAATAAGTTAATGAGCATTGCAGTTGGACTTGGATCTCAATAGGGATATAGTTATTCTCTGCTAGTGCCAGAGTTGTTGCCCATAAGTGTGTCTGATACGTGCTTCAAAAGTTTGTGTCATGAATAGTTTAAGTATTATTTAGTAGTTATTAGTTTATATTTTTTAAATATTAGAGTGTTTAATATAATTTCATGTACTTTAATTTTATTTATTTAGTTAGTAGATTGTGTTTAATGTCAGTGGGCATAGGGTTTTCTTTATTTTAACCTAATATGAGGTTGTAAATATTTCCTAAACTATTGTAGTCGTCATTGAGAAATTAGAGGTGTGAAAAACCACTTTTTTGGTTTTGAAACCATGACATGGACAAGTGAGGTCGAGTGAGTCACTCTCTTGTTGCATCGGAAAATTGGATAGAAGATTGAGTGATTCCCTTCGATTCAATTCTCAAATTATAGTGTTGACAAGTTAAGTTGAGAGAATCCTTTTGTTGTTGCATCAAAAAATTGGATAAAAAGTAGCGTAATTCCTGTTGTATTCAATTTCAACCTATTCTGTTGTTTTCTATTTTAATTTCAATTTATCTTTTTATTCAATTTCAGTGTTTATCTTTTTGTTTATCCTTCGTTTCGTATCAGTGTCTGACTTTGATGTGGTCTTATTCTTAATTTATTTTGATTTGTGTTCTTAGTTGGCGCTTTCAAGTGCAATGCCAAAAGGATTGTCTGCATATTCCAAGCTATTGTTATAACATAGAAGCGAACTAGTTTAGGCTGGGAAATCAAAATTTGTGATCTTATATTTGTAGTTATGGCAATGAAATAAGAACCTAAATATTTGATGGCAAAATCTGTTTCATTGGTCTCTGGGATTTTTTTGATTAGATTTTCTCTGCTTGTTCACATGTTTTGTTGTTTTACTGTTCTACATTTTTAGTATGGGGTTAGTCCCTTGTTCTTAATTAAGTAGTTGTTGATGTTATCAGTAGAAGATAACTGAATGCTTTTATTGTTGATATACATGATAATGATTTTCTTTTTCACAATATTTCACTGCGGACTTTGGTGTTCAAATGAAACTACCTAGTTAATACTTAGTACAAGTGAATATTATAGTTGTAATCACTGAACTAGTACTTTGAGTAGAGCATAGCCCTAAGATGGAATCACAAAATTGAGCTGCAATATTTTTAACCTAACATGACCTTTTTTTTTATTTTGTATTGATGCAGTTTTAGGGAAGGTTAAAGATTTCTTAGGAGTGATGTCAGAAGCAAATAAGCGGCTGGAACTTGATGCGAAGGTTCAAATTTGAGTTCTGATTGAAGCCATATTTTTATTGTTTCACAACCATTTTCTCCCTTTGTTCGCCTATCTATTTTCTTGTTGCTTTGTTTTGAAAATTTGTAGGATCATCCTGAGAGTTACAATATTGAAGAGCTCACTGGAAATGAATCCAAAGTTATTGAAATGGTAATTCATTGTTCAATCCATGTCATATCTTCTATGTATGATTCGTGCTACTGACCTGCAAATAGTTGATTATTGCATTGGTTTTTTTGCTCAATCTTTTTCTTTTTAAGGATTTGATGCTTGGTGTTGCGGATCTTAATACGCCTGAGGCTGTGGCTGCTGCTGAATCAGCAATTTCCAGTTGTCAGCCTGCGATTTCATTGGCCGCTGATGGCAAAGACACGGACACAGATTCAGATGAAAGCAGTGCTGAAGATGATAACGAGGATGATGGAATCAGAAGTGGTGATGCTGGAAATGATGGTAGAAAGCCTTCATCTCTTGATGATGAAAAACGAAAGGGAAATCATAATTCCAAAAAACGAGCAAGGATAGTTGAGCTCTCCTGAACTCGATGGTTTGTGGTAACTGGTAAGGGGTTATGAGAACTAGATGCATGAGTTGGCGTATATTGTTGTATGTACTTACTAAGATGATATCAGCAAGAATCAAAATGCATCTTTTACATCTAGGGTAGGAATATATTGTTTGATTTTGGCTTACGTTTGAGATCAAACAATAGCAGCCTCCATATCTGAGTTAATTTAGTGGTAACTCCTCAATGAGCTATGCACGTATTTATGCCCTTAATGGCAGATATGCTCTTGCTAAATTTCAGTGTTTTTAACTTTTAGAGCCATTTTCCATGCAATATGTTAATTTATGCAACCTGTTAATTTTCAAAACAGCCGTGTTTCTACTACAAGTTATAGCAAGTGATGAGTTTAATTTTGATGTATTGACAGTGTAAATGTTTTACGCAGTTGTTCATTTTTCGTTTTTTTGAATGATCATTTACAAGGTTAATGTGAAAAGTATTATTTTTGCTGATATCGGGTTATATAATTGGATGTAAGTACAAAACTGTTTTACACTGATATCAAAATTAAATTCAGCAATTGATAACAAAATGAATAGTGTAGTAGTTTCAAATAGGTATGAAGTTGCAAACTTAGATAGTCACCAATAAATTTCATGAATGGGGTGATTTCCCTTATGTATTTTTCAGCTTTGTCTGATAAAGTAGTATATTAACCCAAATATAGCACCTATATATTATATAGCATAGTTGACATGACATTTTCTAAAATTAAAGGAAAATGTATTTCAATTTTTAAACGTAGTATTTTGAAACTAGCGAGGATATGGATCAGTAATTGAGGCTTTATTGACTGATTCTTGTGCTGGTCCTTTTGTCGATGTGTTTGATCCTGTATTCAGCAAAAATGCAGGTTCTGAAGGTACTGCAAGTGTGACCGAATGATTATTAAGCATGAGTAAAACTGTAGCCATGGTTGGTCTATCAGCTTCATTTGCTTGAACACATAGTAAAGCAATGTGGATGAATCTTATTATTTTATTCTGTGAACTATTTCTTAATGAGGTATCTACAATGTTTGAAATTGTCCCATCCTTCCAATTTCTCCATGCCTGCAAGAATTTTCTCAGATTAGTATCCTTTTATTAATTTGTGCTAACAATTAATCTTCCGAGCCCTTGCTATTAGGTCTGTGTGGTAACTCTTAAGGTACAAATAGATAAGGAAGGCATAATGAGAAAACAGTGTGATATTCAGGTGCCATATATCCACTACATAACAAGATAGGTAACATAGTGTCAATTAGTAAGCTTAATGATATTAATACTAAAGGAAAACTAAGTAGATTTTAATATATACTTACTAAGTTCCAACAATTCTATTTGTATTAGAGTGAGTTTGACTTGTAACAAATAGTTTCGCAGTACCAAAATCTGATATCTTAGGATTCATCTTTTCATCTAAAAGAATATTTGCTGCTTTGAGATCACAATGAATAATACGCAATCGAGAATCCTCATGAAGGTAGACAAGGCCTCGAGCAATACCTCCAATGATTCTGTGGCAGCTTTCCCAATTCAAATTTGCTCTCTTGCTGGGATCTACACATGTATATATTCAAAGCACATGAAATTTAAAATGATCTCATTAAACTTAATTTGAAACCAAAATGAAAAAAATAGAGGTATTTAAACCTACCAAATATAAAGTAATCAAGACTTTTATTGGATACAAATTCATAGACGAGTAACCTTTCCCTTCCTTCCAAACAAAAACCAAGTAGGCTAACTAAATTTCGATGTTGAAGCTTAGCCAGTAACAACACTTCATTCTTAAATTCTAGGTCTCCTTGACCAGAACTCCTTACCAACCTTTTTACAGTCCATTAATGAGAATACCCTAACAAGTAAAAACATACAATATATATATAGCCAGAAATTATTTGTCAAGAATATATATATATATATATATATATATATATATATATATATATATATATATATATATATATATATATATATATATTGTTATTTTTTTTATTTTTTTAAATATAGATTTTGTAGATGACTATTTTTCGTATGCTCAGTTAGAAAATCATCTCTTCAAAATAAGATGCAGGCACACTCAAAAGTGATAATCATATTATTTGACAATATTATAGCAAGTTTTAAGAATACAAAACATAAACAACTTATCATTAAAAAATTCTGTGGTGGCTATTATTATAGTAGTTATGACACTTTAGTAACATTTAAAAATTATAGTTAAAGTTAAAGTCACATTTTTTTTACTATTTGGCTACACTTTTTAATTTGAAAAAAAAAAGTGTGATCAAATAAAAAATGTGATGTTAAGTTTTGAAACTTTTTTTTTGGTGTTTTATCAAACTTCCATTGCCACCACAATCATACCATAGTGATCTTATAATTCACCTATCTAATATTACTACTATAACAGACTTTGTAAACAGCCCCAAATCCACCTTGTCCAAGCTTATTAGCATCAGAAAAGTCATTTGTAGCGTCTCGTATACTCTCCAAGTTAAATTGTAATGACTCAACAATTTTCATATCTTCAGTGTTATCATCCTCTGGTGTTTGACATGGATGACAATTTAAATTAACCGGGTAATTCCCAAAATTGATAGAAAAAAAATGTGAGTCTTTTTATGTTATAAGCAGGGACGGATCCAGAAATGATATTATGGGGGGGCCAATAATACATATAATATTAAAAATTATGTAAAAAAATTATATAATATAAGATGTATTACAAAAATATATTGACAAAGAATATATTTTAAAGTAAAAAGAAATATGTGTATACTTTTTACTAACGAAATAGTCGATTCTTCATATCATAAAATTCACCGATAATAGAATTTGTGTAAAATTTTTCAGTAATTTTCTTTTCAATATAATTAAAAGAAAATTATCAAGAAATTCATCTTTTATTTTGTTTCTAAGTTATTTTTCACAATATTCATAGTTGAAAAAGATCTCTTAATTGTAGCAGTTGAAACAGAGAGAATTAATACCAAATGAATAAAAAAAGACGGCTATAAGAAGAAAAAAAATTCACTTTATGATATTTGAAATTTTTTATTTAATTAAAAAATATTAGTAATAATATCTTTTTCAAAAATTTTTAATATTGTTACTTACTTTTTAGATATTAAAAATTATTAATATTTAAATTAGACTGAATTTTTATTTATACTAGACTAAATACTAAATATTTTTTTTAAAAAAATTAAATTATACATAATAACTTATTACTCTTAAAAAATGTTGGGGGGCCGAGGCCGCCACTCGCCCCCCCTATATCCGTCCCTGGTTATAAGAATACATTGTACTTTTTTAATATTAAGCAGTGTTTAAAAGTAACTTTTTCAAACACAAATTAAAAGAGAGTTAGAGATAAACAATACATAATTTTGTTTGGTAGTTGAAGTATGTATAAAAAGTTTTCTATTTTAAGCGGAATATTTTTTATTTTCTGTCGTATAAAAAAGTGAAAATAACGAAAAAGAAAAACCTAGAAAAAACACATAAAAATTTGTCCTACATGTTAAAATTGCTATTAAGAATTAAATCAAATATTGAATGAAGTCATAGATCAAATTAAACATTTCAACTCACTTGAATTGCTTTTCCTTTGCTTCCTCTTTCTTAGATACCTGCTGCGAATAAAAATAAACATGAACATAATCACAGCCACTATAGGTATTGTTATGGCGATGACTAGTATTGAAGTGTGGCTCTTTCCTGCAAAATTTCATATATAATCTTTAGTGGGACATAAGATTAACATCAATTTCTTAATTAGATACTTGTAATAAAGTTTAATATTTTTTTAAAAAAATAATAAAAGTGCATTAAGCTACTAGGGTTGATACAGTGATAAGAAGTTCGGATAGTGTAACAAAGAAAGAAAGCAAAGTGAATTTATCTTAATGAACAAGTATTTAACAGCAGAAGAGAAGAGTAAAATTATCTACCATGATTAAAGTGACTATATATGTATTGTTAAAATTAAAGTAATATTTTTTATATTTTAATAACACTTTTTTTAACAATACTTTCTATACAAAATGTTATTTAACAATACAGTTTTGCTAGAAAATTAATTAGGAGGATAGCCAACTAGAATCAACTAGTTGAAAAACAAGAAGTCTGTTATAAAAAAAATCTCTCACCATTCTAATTTTTTAAATTTTAAAATTAGAAATATAAATGATTGAATTAAGTTGGCTTAGGTCGTAGATGGCTCCTAAATTTTTTTCTTTAACAATAAAAGAATATTATTTTAATTTTAAAAATATTTTTTAAAATACTATAATTAAGGTAGCCAACACAGCATGACATACTAGAACTCCTCCTTTGGACATAATGCATTTTATGGACTTTACTTTTTTTTATGTTTATTACGGATAGTAAATACCTCCTGAAGACGGGTTAGTTACAGAGGTGGTGGTGGGCGGCGGAGATGCTGGCGGCGAAGGTGGCGTATACGCCGTTGGCCCATACAATTGATACGATGTCTCAAATCTCATAAAACAACTTGGCCTAACAACCCTACCACCCATGCTATCCTTACAACAATCTTTTGATATTCTTTCAATAGATTGAGCTATGCAGTTATCACAATCTTCTCCAGACAAATCAGGCGTGCACTGAACAAGACCATAAACATCATCAAAATTGGGAAGACTAAAGTTTCCCACAGCATACTTTAATCGAGAGTCACCAGAAGAAACTTTGCTTTTTAAGCCATTCAACAAATCGTTCAATTTTATATTGAACTCATTCAAATCCGTGGCATTTTTGTCGCTTTTCTTGTAATAAGCCGGTCCATTGTCCATCCGGTCGAATATGCTGCGGTTCGAGTATCGCAGCATGCATAGTTCGTCGTTGTACCACCCGATAGCCACCTTGCGATTCGGACAAACCGCCGTGAGATTGGCTCTGGATTGGTTTAGGCAAGTTCGGCACTGCTCCGGCTTAATGTCTCCTCTATATAGTCCAATGGCGTACACTCTGTTTGGGTACTCGCCGTATGAGACGTTGTAGAAACCGTAATCGATTTTTTTGTTGTTGAGAATATTTGACATAAGAGTGTTGAAGTTGGTATGGTAGGTGCTATTGGTTGTGTAGTTGCCTTCAATGTCTATGGTAATGCTATGCTCATCACAGAAGTATTGGAACTCCTGCGAAGTTACTGAAGCGTGTGATTCAAATGCTAAGTTACTAGCAGCGAAGAGAAGGCAACATAGAAAGGACAATGTCCTTAAAGAAAGAAAGATCTTCATGGTTGTGTTATGGGAATAAGAAGTGATACATGGGAAAGTGTTTCTTTAATGGAAAAATTTAAGGTCAATTATAATGTACATCTGTAAAGAATAATGTTACTGTATATCAAAATTAGTCTTCAAAGCCGGTCACATTATAAAATATATGTTCAAATATAAATACACATTAAAATAAAATTAAACCACACATATATTTATAATACATTTATAACTGATTTTAGTGTATAAATAATAATTTTTTATATATAAATTTGCATAAAATTAAAAGAGTAGATATTTTTTGTCCATGTATTTTTTGACATGTGTCTATCTTTCTGTGATTGGAAGTTGGTTCCCATCTTGGTTTTGGAGTCTGAAGATGAGGAAAGTCTATTTATTTAAAGTTTATATATTAAAATTTGGTTTTTATACAGGTCTCTCAAAACCGTTACAGTATTTATTTTATTCTGTTAATTCAAATAATTCAATAAATTTTTTTTAATATTTTACAATAATTTTGATCTTACAGTTAAATATACATTTTACACTTTTCACACATTTTTTATTTTTAATATTGGGTTAACAATAGTGTTTTTCTAAATTGTGATCTACTATGGTATTTTTTTAAAATGTGGGATGATTTAATTTACAAAGTACAAATCAGACTGCCTGATTTTTAAGAGATACCAAACTCGGACCGTCCGATTTTTGTACTCGGACTGTCCGATTTGTGTTTAAAAAATAAAAAAAGTTTGGAGTACACAAATCGGACGGTCCAATTTGTGTACTCCAAAATTTTTTAATTTTTCACCGATTTGTGTACCCCAAATTTTTAAAATATTTTAAACACAAATTAAACCGATTTGTATGCCTTCCATAATTTAAAAAAATACAAAAAATTATCACGATAAAATATAACACTCATCCTACTTCCATATCCAAATTTTTTAAGTGTCTTTTCAAGCTTACATGTTTAAAGGTTAAAAATCACCATGAATCATTACTCCCCGCTGCCGCCGCCTCCCTCTTCTCCCCTTCCTTCCCCTTTTCTCTCTTCCAACTCCAGCAGAGGCACCACTGCCGGCATTGCTTCTCTGTTCTCCACATCTCCTACGCCGTTCACCTCTTGCGTCGCCGCTCCCGTCTCTCCCCCTTTGGCTGCTGCAAGCGTCTCTTCCCGCTTGCCCGTGTCGCTGCCGCCAGCGTCTTTTTGCCACTGTTGGACAAACCTTTGAACCCGTCACTTGACCGGTTCAGTTCTCGCAACCTTACTCTCTCATCCATTCACACTCACTCTGCGTCTCTGCTTCGCCTCTCAGACCTCCTCGCCGCCACTTCCTCGTCTCCACTGTCCCTCGACATCGCCTCTCAACACTTGGTTTGTGGCCTCGCCTCTTCTTCTGAGCCTCCGCGTCTTGCCAACTCGCCGTGCCTCTCTCTGTCGCCGTCAGTCCGTCACGGTCCCACTGCGTTGCCCCTCCCTTTCCGTGGCCAATTTACTGTCCATCTGCAGTCAGCAGGTAGGCTGTTGCCATTACCTCTGCTCTTTTTTCTTTTTCTTGATGATATAATGTGATTTTAGGTTTAGGTTGGGTCTTTTTGATACAAGTTTAGCTGTGATTTTGGTTTAGGTTAGGTATTTTTTAAAGGGTCAAGTATATTTTTGTCTTGAAGTATGTCAAAAGGTTGAAAAATATCAGCTTTTATTTTATTTCAATTTTCTCCTAAAAGTTTTTTATTTGCATGAAATGTACCAGGAAGCTAATCGTTTAAGAAATTTAGGATTAATTCAGCAACAATTTCTTAAGTAACCTTTTCACACAAGCACTGGCCCCTAATTGTCAAATATTATTGCTAAATTGGTCATAAATTTCTTGAAAATTTAGTTGTTGGGGTAATTTGATGCAAGTTGAAAACTTTTAGACAAAATTAAAACAAAATAAAATTTAGTATTATTTTTAAAAGTTTTGACAAACTTCAGGACAAAAAGTATACTTAACCTTTTTATGAACTATTGGCAGCTAGGTTTAGTTTGATTGTTATTTTTTAGCATATGCATTATGTTGTATTAGACTAGTTAAGGGTAGATTGTGTACTTTTTGACATGAATTTGTCTATTTCTCAGGTATGACAATTTGTCTTCTGAAACTCTGTTTATTACTATTTAAACTATGTTTGAATTATGGATAAAGACAATGTTTATTTCGATTTAAGTCTTGACGACAATGAAGATTATGCTTGTAATATGGTTGAAGAATATTTAAGTCCCTTTTTTTTAATTTTTCTTTGAAAATCCATAGATATCCACTCTGATCCGGGATTGGGTGAGGAATTGGTACCCGTCACTCGTCAATAGGAATGGCAGCAGTACGTACCGTGGGTACTCGCCCTGCCCCTACCCGGTTGGGGCAGGTTTGAACCCAACCCGGAGCGGGGCGGGTCTGAATCATGGCGGGTCGATAAGCGGGGCGGGGCGGGGTCGGGTTCAGGCTAAACCCGCTCCTACCCGTCCCGGAGTGCATATATAATCTTTTGATTAATTTTTAAAAAAATATTAATAAAATGTTTTAAGATAATAAATATGGATAAAGTAGTTTAAATTAAAATTTTTTATTCTAATCATAAGTACTAATTTAAAAATAATATATCTATATTTATTATCTTCAAAAAATTTATTGATTTTTTTTGAAAGACTAATATATCAAAAATATAAATTATTAAAATTTTTATTTTAAAAAAATTAAAAATGAGACTCAAATTCAAAATTTTTAAATGAAAGAAAAAGACTATATCATTTGAATTATAGTTCATTGACTAAATCATCAGAATTTATTTATGCTTTAATAAAAAAAAACATTATAATTGGACACTTTAATTTGATGAGTCATTGTTATTTGACTTATTTCTCAATTTAATCTTGGTGAATTATATGGTACATATCAAGTTGATATAGAGAGAAATTGATGCAGTGAGGAATTGACACTTATGACTGTGAATCTGATGTTGACGTCAGATGGAGCAGTAATTTGTTGGCAATGAGCGACTTGGTGGTTGTGAGCCGTGAGGCTTCCATATTGGCTTGAAGAGTGGATCTCGATCATGAGCCTTGTTTTGTGTGGGTCAGCATTTTATTGGGTATGTAACAATGGTTGCTGCAAAAACACAATAATGGGCCTTGAATTGTTTGCAATGTGGGGCAATACCCTCTTTTTGTTAGTTTGCTTGCTTGGGAGGGTCGCCTACTTTGTGCTGCAGTACTCAAGAGATTAGTCATTGGACTTCCGGCCTGATGGATATTCTGGTGCAAACAAAAAAAAAAATCAACACATTATTACTGCTCAAAAAAGAAAAAACATCAATACATTATTGTTGTGTGTGATAAAATGAAGATAAAAATCTACAAATTAGTTATACTAACATTGTTTCATGTCTATCTTCATGGGAAATATAGATATAATTACACATGTATATTATTTGGTTAGTAAAATATTAATTTTTGAAGAATATGGTTATACACAAACATACATAGAATTCGTGTATTTAGTGTCTTTAAAAAAAGATGAGATATTGAAACACATTAAATAAGGCACATATTTTACATTTTTATCCATAATTATTTTTTGGGTTAAGTACGATTTTGGTCCCTAACGTAGAGGACGAAAATTTTTTTCGTCTCCAGCCTTTTTTGGCCTACAAAATATTCCCGAAAGTTTAACTTAATCTTAAAATCGTCTTTTTTACCAAAATTTTTTATTTTTATTACCAAATTATTCCTAATTAAAAAATATATATAAAAAAAGAAAAATGGGTTAAAGGGCTGGGAAGCTCTTCACACGAGGGGTTCAGGGAAGAAGCGGGATAAGGGAAGGTGGGGAAGGAAAGGAGAAGGGAATCCGCCGCAGTCGCTGCTCGTCATCGTTTGGCCGCTGGATCTCTCCGCTGCTTCTGCTTGATCTCGCCGCTGCTCCGCTGGTTCGAGGCAAGAACAGGGAAAGGTTTCAGTGGTTTTATGATGGTGGGTGGAGGAGAGGCCGACGATGACAGTGGAGCTCAAAGAAGATGGGGCGAACTGAAGGTGAGCCGAGGGAGGAAAAGAGGGCTTCGTGCTGTGACGGTGGCACTAGGGTAGCGCAAAGTAAAAAGAAGAAAAGGGTGGCGGTGCTATGATGGCTGATCAGCCAGGGGACAGTGAACAGAGGAGAAGAGAAAACAGGAGAGGAAGAAGAAAAGAGAAAGGAAGGTGGTTTGGGTGGCTTGCCGACTTCTGCTTCTACTTCCATTCTTCTTTTGCTTCTTTCTTAGAATATCACCTTTATCCTGAACCCTAGTTTCTTTTTTCTCCTCTTTTTTCATTCTCTTTCTAGAGCTTTCATCCTCCTCCTCTTCCTTCTTTCTTCCTTTCTCCCTCTTCCTTTGCCATTGTCGTTTCTCTCCACCCTCCTTTCTTCCTTCTTCTCTTCTCCCGCTCTTCCTTCCTTCTTCTGCTTCTCCCTCTACCTTCGTGTGCATTTCCTCATTCTCTTCACGTCGCCCTCTACTTTTCTCTTCTCTCCTTTGCATCACTTTTCGCGTCACCATCGTCGTTATCATTGCATTTTTATTTCGTCTCTGTCATTCTTCAGCTTTACCTTTCTAGATTTGAGTTTATACCGATTTCACTTGCCACCTGTTGTCTGCCTTTGTATCCACGACTACAACTTTCATCCTCCTTCTCACTTTTGTTTTTGTTTTTTTTTTTAAAGAATTAGAAGAAAATTATTTTTTTTTAATTTGAATTATTTAACTGATGTTTGAATTAGAGTTGTTGATTTTGATAATTTGAATCATTGGGGATGAGAAATTAGTAATGAAGACAGTGGTAGTGGTGAAAATTAGTGTTGAGGGCGGTGGTGCCGTGGTGGTGGTAGAAATCAGTGATAAAGTGATTTTGACTGAGGTAAATTTGACTTTTAAGTGAGACAGATGTGTCTTGTATATTATTACCAAACATAATATAAAATTTATGTATCTTTATGTCTATGTGCCTTTGTGTTTTTGTGTTTCTGTCTATTATTTTGTATCTATTGTTACTAAACGGAGCATTATGGATAAATATTGTTAGTTTTAGGGGTAAGTACGATTTTGGTCCCTAAAGTTTAGTGCCAGAATCGAAATTGTCCCTCTTGTATTTTTGGATTTAAAATCGTCCTTAACGTTTTTTTTCGTATTAAAATCATCCTTTTTATTTTTTTGAACAAAAATACCCTCCCCCCCCCCCGGGTCTCCCCTTCCCCCTCCCTTTCCCCCACCCCTTCCCGGTCTCCTTTTCCTCCCTCCCCCTCACCCCACCCCACCCTCCGGTCTCCCCTTCCCCCCTCCCTTTCCTCCCCACCCCCTCCCGGTCTCCCTTTCCTCCCTTCCCCTCACCCCACCCCCACCCTCCGATCTCCCTTTCCCCCACCCCTCCCGGTCTCCCTTTCCTCCCGCCCCCTCCCTCACTCCCACCCCCATCTCCGGTCTCCCCTTCCCCCCTTCCCTTTCCTCCCTTCCCCTCCTTTCCCCTCACCCCCATCCCCACCCTCTGGTCTCCCCTTCCCCTCTCCCCCTCCCTTACCCCCACCCCCACCTCCGGTCTCCCCTTCCCCCCTCCCGTTCCCCCACCCGCCTCCCGGTCTCCCTTTCCTCCCTCCCCCTCCCCCTCCCCGTCTCCCATTTTCCTCACCACCACCACCACCACCACCACCCCCCTAAACCACAACCACCACCAAAATTCAACAAATGCAGCAAATTCAACAGCAAAAACAGCAAAATTCAACAGCAGAATCAGAATAAACAGAAGAGAAAAAAATTCAACAGCAAATTCAATAGCACTCTCTTTATTTTCTTCCTCTTATTCTCCGGCTTCTTCCACTTTCCCTCCTCCCTCTCCCCCAACACCAACACCAACACCAACAGAATAAACAGAAGAGAAAAAAATTCAGATCTGGGAAGGAGAAAGGGCTTCGCACGAAGGGGAGGGGCCTGGACGCCGCGGCGGCGCTGGGTTGGGTCGCCATGGCTTGTCGATGGTGGAGGCTACGGGTTAGTGGTTCGGCCATGGGGAGGTTGGTTCGCGATGGTGGTTCGACGTTGAGAGGAGACGCGAGGTGGAGAAGAGGGTAGAGGGTCGCGGGGGTGGTTGGCTGGGTTAGGGTTCGGACAGGGGGTGGTGATGAGTTGGGACGCTGGTAAGGGCGCAGTGGCGAAGGTTGGGTGGCAACGCCGTCACTGTGAGGGGCGCGGCGGCTGTTCGGTGGCAGAGGAGAGGAGAGTGGGGCAAGGGGACAAAGAAGAGATGAGAGAAGAGGAAGAAGAAAGGGGAGAGGGGGAAAGGTGGTGTCGTGGTGGCTCGCTGGCGATTAGGGTTGCTGGCGGTGCTGTGGTGATGGGTAGGGTTTGGTGGTTTTATTAAAGTAGGGGTAGTTTAGGAATAAAACAAAAAATTTTATTAAAAAGGACGATTTTAATACGAAAAAAAAACGTTAAGGACGATTTTAGATCCAAAAATACAAGAGGGACGATTTCGATTCTGGCACTAAACTTTAGGGACCAAAATCGTACTTACCCCTTTGTTTTATTTATTTTGATTAAATTTTATTTATCAAAATACCTTTTAACAAATTATTTTTTGTTGATTAAATTGTATTTTTACCAAAAATTTTTTTAAAATTTTTTTTAATGATTAACTTATTTTTTTAAAGATACCTTTCAATAATTTTTTAATTATTAAATTATGATTATACCAAACTTTTTATTAACAATTATTTTTATACTTTACTATTAATTTTTTAATATCGATGTATATTATTTTAACATTAAACTAAAAAAATCTTACTACTATTAATATGTATAACAATTAATATTAATAAATAATTTATTTCATACAACTATTGAAAATTATTAACAATTTTATGAAAACTTAAAAAACAAGTTGAGATGAAAAAATCTCAAATTTAAAAAAATTAATATCTCATTCCTTCACATATTTACAAAACAAGTTCCTTAATAATTCAAAAAATTATTGAAGGATATCTTAAGAAAAAATAATTTAAATTAAAATTTTTTTAAAGAATATTTTGGTAAAAATACATTTAATCAGTAAAAACAATAAATTGTTAAAAGATATTCTGGTAAATAACATTTAATTACAAAAAAATAAAATTTTTATTAAAGGGTATTTTTATAAAAAAATTTTTTTTGAAAAATAGATAAAATTAATGTTGGTTAACACAAAAAATTTTTAAATAGATTAAATATAAAATTTTTTAAAAGTTAGAAAGAAGGAGAGTGTATATTATATCATTATGTTATAGTATAAAATATTTTATGATATAATTTTTTATTTGAAGTCTTATATAGATTATGTTAGACCTAATTATAAAATAAAAAACTTATTTATTATTATTATCTGAATTATCTAAAAAATTATTTAAAAATCAATTAAAATCATTACCCCGTAATTAATAAATTTATCACATGATGGCATGATGCCATGATGCAGTCTAATTCTATTCACCTAGTAAAAAAATTTAGCATTTGCAAAAAATGTCTCGCTCAATATTAATACAAACATAATAACGGAGCCCACTTCCATCCACCATTTTCCTTTGAAGTTAGACGGCTAAACCGCCAATGAGCCTTAGTTCAAGTGGCATATGATTCTCTATCTTATCAAGAGGTTTTGGGTTCAAGCCTCATATAATGTAATTCGAGTTTGTCCAATCTATCGATCAAAGAAAAAAAAATATTATAACTTTTTTTTAATTAATTATTATTATATATACCAAAAATTAGTTATCAATTAACTATTACATGTAATACATGTTTAGTATCTTATAACTTTTTTATTATATTATTATAAATAAATTTAATTATTTTTATTATATATTTAATTATTTCAATTTTAACTGATTTGATTATTTTAGTAATTAAATATTTATTTAAAAATATTACCTAAATCAACGTATATAAATATATATAAATATTTAATGACTAATTTTATAACTAAATTTAGTATACATAGAATATTTTTGTATATTATTTACTAAAAAAATACAATATATATTTTATATTTTATTATATATTTTATAAAATAAATAATTTAGTTACTGATTATTTATATATACAAGACAAAACATGATTATACTTTCTAACATCATATTTGATTTTCCCCCATTGTTGATGGATTGGAAATAACTCCGCCTATGTTACACTTGCGGTACATAGCCGGTCCCAAACCCGGATAAAGGAGGAGGGTTGTGTTAGGTCTTCGGCAACCAACGTAAAAATATAGCCGAACCCCCCATGACATGAATCAAAGACATTATTGCGCTAAAGCTAGGTCGTTACCCGGAAGTAACGCGCCGTATGGCTCGAGTACGGTGTCAAAGCAAGAGCCGCTGCATCGGTGCCCGGATGTAGTGTTAAATGAGCAAGGGTTCTCGCGTTTTCGTGAACGAACGAGGGTAAATAAGCTAGTTCACAAAGAAAAAGGTAAAGGTCGAAGTGACAAAATGTTGAGATTTGGGACATGGAACATAGGCACTCTAACAGGAAAGTCCATGGAGGTGGTGGACACCATGACAAGGAGGAAGATTAACATTATGTGCCTACAAGAAACGAAATGGGTTGGTGCAAAGGCTAGGGAGTTGGATTCTTCTGGTTTCAAACTTTGGTATACAGGAAAGGTGAAGAATAGGAATGGAGTTGGAATAATTGTGGATAAGCAGTGGAAGAAGGACGTAGTTGATGTCAAGAGGGTGGGAGATCGGATCATCTCTATCAAACTTGTGGTGGAGGGAGGTGCTTTCCATGTGATTAGCGCCTATGCACCGCAAGTGGGTTCGGACGAACAACACAAGATAAGATTTTGGGAGGATCTAGAGAGTTTGGTTCAAGGCATACCTTTGGGAGATAAGATTTTTTTAGGAGGAGATTTAAATGGCCATGTTGGGAGAGAAGTGACTGGATATGGGAGTATTCACGGAGGCCATGGTTTCGGGGTGATCAATGCCGAGGGTAAAACTATTTTGGACTTTTTCTCAACTTTTGATCTTCTCATCGCAAATACATGTTTTAAAAAGAGAGACGAACATCTTATAACCTATAAGAGTGGCATGACAAGCTCTCAAATCGACTTCTTCTTGTTGAGGAGAGTCGACCGGAAATTTTGCATTAACTGTAAAATTATCCCGGGAGAGAGTTTGACAACACAACATAGGGTGCTCGTCATGGATTTTCGCGTTGAGCAAAAGTTGAGGAAAAGACATCATACGAAGAACCCAAGGACGAGGTGGTGGCGGATGAAAGGTGAGGAACAAAGAAGCTTCCTAAGACGGGTAGGAGAAGAGGCAAAGTGGGATGGGAATGGAAGCGCGGAAGAGATGTGGAGGGAGATGGCAGAAGTTATTAGAAGAACAGCAAAAGAAAGTTTTGGTGAATCTAAAGGAATAGGACCAAGAGACAAGGAGTCCTGGTGGTGGAATGCGAGTATACAAGAAAAGATAAAGATAAAAAGAGAATGCTTTAAAGAGTGGTCTTTATGCCGCAATGCAGATAACTGGGAAAAATATAAGGCGGCTAAGAAAGAGACAAAAGTGGCTGTAAGTGAAGCAAGAACAAGAGCATATGAGGGTCTCTACCAGTCTTTGGGCACGAAAGAAGGAGAAAAAGGTATATATAGAATTGCAAAGAGCCGGGAAAGAAGAACGAGAGATTTGGATCAGGTTAAGTGCATAAAGGATAAGGATGGAGAGGTGTTGGCTCAAAAGGAGAAGATTAATGAAAGGTGGAAGAGCTACTTCTACGAGTTATTTAATGAGGGACAGAAGACTCTTCCGAGCCTTGGTCGATTATGCACAAGGGAAGAAGATCAAAACTTTGACTACTATCGAAGGATTCGAGACTTCGAGGTAAAAGAGGCTCTAAAGCAGATGAAAAATGGCAGGGCAGTAGGACCTGATAATATCCCGATTGAGGTTTGGAAGGGTCTTGGAGGAAAATGCATCAACTGGTTAACCAAGCTTTTTAATGAGATTTTAAGGTCAAAGAAGATGCCTGATGAGTGGAGAAAGAGCACCTTGGTACCTATCTACAAGAATAAGGAGGATATACAAAGTTGCGGAAATTATAGAGGGATTAAGCTTATGAGTCATACTATGAAGTTATGGGAAAGGGTGATAGAACGGAGGTTGAGAAAAGAGACACAAGTAACAGAGAACCAATTTGGATTTATGCCAGGCAGATCTACCACTGAAGCGATATACCTATTAAGAAGGATGATGGAGAGGTATCGTAGTAATAAAAGGGATCTACACATGGTGTTTATTGATTTGGAAAAAGCGTATGATAGGGTACCAAGGGAGGTCTTATGGAAGGTTTTAGAAAAGAGGAGAGTAAGGATCGCATATATTCGGGCAATTAAAGACATGTATGATGGGGCCACAACTAGTGTGAAGACTCAAGGTGGTGTGACAGAGGAATTCCCTATTGGTATAGGATTACACCAGGGATCATCCTTAAGTCCATACATTTTCACATTAGTCTTAGAAGTACTCACAGAGCACATCCAAGAGCCTGTGCCATGGTGCATGCTTTTTGCCGATGATATCGTCCTTATGGGAGAGTCAAGGGAAGACCTAAATAAGAAGTTGGAGTTATGAAGAGAAGCTCTAGAAGTGTATGGTCTGCGCATAAGCCGTAGCAAGACGGAATATATGGAATGTAAGTTCAGTCTGAGAAGGGAAAACTCCAATATAGAGGTGAAAATTGGAGAGAACACCCTACGAAAAGTTAAAAGTTTTAAGTATCTTGGGTGCATCATACAGGATAATGGAGAGATTGAACATGATGTAAATCATAGGATCCAAGCAGGTTGGTCAAAATGGCGGAGTGCATCTGGTTTTATATGCGACAAAAAAGTGCCTTTAAAACTTAAAGGTAAATTCTATCGCACCGCTATAAGACCGGCTATGCTGTATGGTACGGAGTGTTAGACGGCTAAAGGGGAGCACGAACATAAGCTGAGTGTGGCAGAGATGAAGATGTTGAGATGGATGAGTGGTCATACGCGATTGGATAAAATAAGGAATGAAGATATAAGGGAGAGAGTTGGAGTAGCACCTATTGTGGAAAAGATGGTTGAATCGCGTCTCAGGTGGTTTGGACATGTGAGAAGAAGACCGATAGAACATCCAGTCAGGAGGGTGGATGAGATGGAAGATGGACAAAGGGCGAAAGGCAGAGGAAGACCTAAGAAGACCATCCATGAGGTGGTCAAACGAGATCTACATGTAAACGGTCTCTCTGTAGACATGATACATGACAGAGCACAATGGCGTCGTTTGATTCATGTAGCCGACCCCACTTAGTGGGACAAGGCTTTGTTGTTGTTTGTTTGTTGTTGATGGATTGGAAATAACAAATACCCTGATGGACTAATTTGCCTACATAAGTTGCCATATAAGATAAATTCCTTTTAGTATTTTGATAGAATTAGTGACACAAAAAATCAGTAAATTTTTATATATCAAGGGTAACAATTGACAATATTAACATATGTAAGACTAGGTAAAGGCTCATAGAACAAAAACACTAGCAAAATTCTCATGATGCCAAATAAAAGAGAACATGTAAGAGATTTTTTTTTTAATGACAATAAAACTCTCTGTTTTTCAAGTTCTCAAACCAAATGCAACCCTTTTCTTCTTCCCTTCATTCTTCATCTTGAAGGACTTGGATTCTATAAGATTTTCAAGTGATTTTGCCTTCTTGTTTCTAACTCTTCCTGCCTCTTTCAAAAGCTCAAACAGTCTTTTCCTTTCATCATCAACATCTGGATTTGCAGTTCCAAGTTTTTCTTCTCTCATCTTAAGTATGTACTCCAATATCTCAATGGCATCCTCAACTCTGTACACACCAAGAAAAAGAGAGATTTTCTTATCATATACTAACATGGAATCATATAATTATGTCTTCTGTGCCAAGAAATTCAATACAGCAAAATATCACAAAAGCCCTATAGTGGTCCCTTTTTGAAAGACAAAAAATATGCACTCATATCACCAACTAATGGAAAAGGAAGCAGTGTCACACTATACATGCCATGAGGAGTGAACTAACAAAATAGTTCTCGAAAGATCACTTCGCTAACGAAACAACTCATGAAAGATTGAAACTTTGTTCGAGATTCCCTATACTTTTGCTCCATTTAACCATTGAATCCAATCAAAATTTAGTTTAAGCCCAATTGACGATTAGATGAATTTGTTAGGCGAAGCTAAACCTTTATCGTATATTTCGTTAACTAAGTGATCTTATGGGAGCTATGTTGGTGCTTTACTAGGCCAAAGAATTGTCCCTAGGCAATGAATGATAATGATGATCTTCCATGATGCAACATTTTGAGTGACTACTAATTTTAGGGTATTGAAGAAATGAAAGCTTCAATGGCACAAAGAATAGATGATTGTAACACAAAATAGCATAAAGACAGAAACATATTGTTCAAGCTAATAATGAAAGATGTGCTTACCTCCCCATGGCATCATAAGTTGCTGCAAGATTGCTATAAACTCCAAGAGTGTCCAAATGGTATGTTCCACACTCCTGCTCCAATATCTCTCTTGCTTCTTCGAAATGCGTGGCAGCTTCCGCAATTTTATACAGTTGCACACATGCTAGGCCCATCTGGTTCAACACAAATCCGAAGAACGCCGATTTCCTCTCTCCGCTTGCTCTAAGCTTTGCAATGGCACTCGCAAAAGATTTCCATGCATCACTGTATCTCCCAACCATGTAGAAGATTACTCCTATTTGGGATTCTATTCCTGCCACTGTCCTATATTGTCCGGGGATATTCTCCAATAACTTCACTGCCTTCTGGAGGAGCTTCAGCGCCTCCTCCGGCTCGTTTAAAGCTTCATAGATGGCAGAGATTTCGTTCAATCCACTTGCAATTTCCCCTGGGGTAGTTCCAGGTACAGGTTTGGAGTATATTCTTAACGCATTTTCACAATAGGATTTTGACTCCCGCAATTTTCCTGTCTTGTAGTAGAGGTCGGCAAGGCGAATGTACACTAATGCTATGGAACTGTGACTTTCACCTTTGGTGGTTTTGAACACCGTTAGCGCTTTTTGGTAGGCGAAAATAGCCTCCTCAAAACGACAGAGCGACAAGTAAATATCGCCAATGCTAATGTCAATCGCTGCAACCTCATTGTCCTGCCCATGGGCAATCATCGACATACTAGCAAGGACAAGATGTTCAAGTGCCGGCTCGTATTCTCCCTTCGCCTCGCATATGAGGGCCATAAGACGTCTATCAGCTGCTTCTGTAAGAGAAGCTGGTGAGCAATGCTCCCTATGAATCTCAAGGGTCTTCTTGCAGAATTTCTCAGCCTCATCAAATTGCATGGCTTGAACATGCGCCTCGGCTAAGTATCTATTAACAAAGGAAAGGAATTATTTATGAAGCTAACCATTTACTTCAATCAACTAGTTCCTAAACTCATGTCATTTTTATATTGCTTCTTTCAAGTACAAAACAAAAGAGAGTTTTTTTTTTTCTATTGAATACTTTCTTATAGAGTCATCATTCAGAATCCATAACCATGGTTCAAAGCAACAATAATGCTGCATCCAGCACAGAAGGAACTGATTTGAATATGATAGAATAAACAATTGCGCAGTGCATGTGATGCGCCATTATGAGTGCAATGATCAATGGATAATGTATCCATATCCAATGCTCTAATAGGCCAAAACCAACAAAACAATTCATAGGTTGTTGTTTTCAGATCCATATGACCCTTGATCAAATTATTCAGAGACAAAAAGTCGAACTATTTTAAACTACATTTTTCTTTTAGAGGGTCTAGCATCCAACCAAACCACCTAAGAAAAGATTCTACAATATTTTTTTAGAATTTTTTTATAACAGATACTCAACATCATTTCTGCCACCCAACTCAAACAAAATCCACTAACATTGGATATACTAATTAAACTGATCCACTAACTCACTAATCACTAGAATAATAATACATTACTTAATTAACAAACCAACATACATGAGAATTGAGATGATGAGAAGTCCAAATAGAAAAATAAACAATGTGGGACACCAAAAACAAAGTGGAAATATTTCGCATACTTAATAATATTATATCCTAATCCTTAAACCTTAAATACCTACAAACTAAATAACAGAGTTTAAAACCAAAACAAAATAAAAGAACGTTTTATGCTCCATCAAAATTAAACTCCATTGTATAAGGCAATGAAATTTTACTATACCTGCAAGTCTCAGCAACTCTCGGGTCAGATCTACCCAAAGCCTCAACTTGGATTTTCAGACCCGATTCATAACACTCAATGGACCTATCCAACTGCCCAATCATTGAATAAGTATCTCCTAACTGCATCAACCCTGAAAACTTCACCATTGCATGACCCGACCCGTTTTCTGCACTATCCGACACCAGAATTGACCGCTCCAGAGTCTCGACCGCTTCCTCTAACCGCCCCAGCCCGCTCAATATTGCAGCAACCACGTGGAGACACGTGGCAAGATCCGGACTTGGACCCGACACCCGCTCGAAATCCTCGGAGGCCCGAATTGCGTATTCTAGGGCTTTCTTCGGGTCCTGACCCGAATGAATAGTGTCTCGGGCCATCTTCAGAAGGAACGGGCCCATGTCTGGGTTGTCAAGGGAGGTATCGTTGTCGTCGACGGCGAGTTTATCCGGCGTTCTCATGGTGGTTCGTTTCGCTGTCGGCGGCGGAGAAGGGTTCAGCTCGCTGGAGGGTTCGTTTTCCGGCGGTTCAATGAGGAAATCGCGAAACGACTGCGTTTTTGATGGGGTTCTAGCGGCGAATAGTCCTGGCATGGTTAAAGATTGAAAACCTAGAATTCAAAATTGGAACTTGGGGCTTCTGGATTATGGGTTTATGTGAATTGGGGAAAAAAATGTTTTTTTTTTCCTTTATAAGCTGAATGAGTTGCCCACTATTGAATTTCAGGGTATTGTGTTGAGTGAATTACAGAAAATGAAACTTTTCTTCACTAATTTCAATATTCACAATTCAATTTGTGGGTTTGGGAAAGAAAAATGGAAACTTTATGCTGTTGTTGTAATTCTAATGTGTATGTATGTATATATTGAGTCTAGGTTAGGTTAGGGAATTGGGTGTAGCTATGATTAAAGGAAGAAGAAGAGTAAAAAAGAATTGAATTGGAGAATTGTGGTAATGGATTATTAGGGATTATGGTGGTAGTAGTGGTGGAAGGTTGCTTGGAAGAGACGCCTCATGATCATAGCATTTGGGTACTTTAATCTGAGAACAAGCTTGACAAGGAAAAAGGGGAAGAAGATTGAAACAAAATCCATGATAGAATGATTGGTGAACTAATAGAACAAGTAGTGTTTGCTTATGTTTATGTGCCTTTGTTTAAGGTTGAGTTGAGTTACACAGAAGCCTCTATCTGCTGCTTTTTTTGCAGTTTCTTTCTTCTTCTTCTTCTTCTTCTTCTTCTTCTTCTTCTCTCTCCCCCTTTTTGTATTTGTGGTTAGTAGATTACGTAGAAATTTCTAAATTGGGAAACAATTAATGTGTATGATCTACGTTTGATTGTGTCTTAAGTTAACGTGATGATACCGATTTTTTTATATTATAAGTTTATATAAAATGTGATTTTATATTATATAAATTTTATATAATATAAAATCAGATTTTATTAAATCAATTGAAGGAGAAAATTAAAAAAATTTATTTTTGTATAACTTTAGTTAACGGATACACATTAAACTATTATTAATAATAAATTTTAAAATTTTTTAATAAATAATATATATATATATATATATATTATATATACATTGAATATTTTAATGCTACTCTTTTAAATAATTTTTCAATTAATCACTTTAATGTATTAAAACTTAGATAATAAATAATAGTGATTACTTGTATGAAAATAATTTCACACAAATATAATTTTTAGTGAAAATAATAGATAAAATTTTTATAATTTGATATATTTAATTAAATTACGTACGATAATACATATCAATACCATTGCTATTATTTTTGTATAAAAGTACACCTGCCATAATATTTTTTTTTTTTGGACAGAGACCTGCCATAATATTTGAAATCACAACATTGTAACTGTTTTTTTTTTTCTTCTTTAAAAGTATGTTTTGATCTTAGAGATCAAGGAGTAGCTTAGCTCCTTATAAAATTTCAACTTTGCAACTTTAAGTTGATAAAAAAATATACGAATTTTCGTCAAATTTTTGTAAGATTTGTCTGATTTATAAATTTATAATGGGTTAGTCAATTTAGATAAATTTTTGTCAAATTGATCGATTTTACACAATTTTAATTTAAGATTTAATCGAGTCGATCAAATCATTCATTCATCGAATTGTGAATTGAACCAACCAATTTAATTCTATCTTAATAATTATGGTAATGCTGCATTTTTATACTAATAATCTATTCTAGAGATTTTGCACCTGACAAAATCTTAATAGTTTATAATTTATACATAAAAATTGCAACTTTACAATTTTGAAGGTCTCATAATACAAAAAATATTATCTATCTCCCATAAAAAGGAGTGTCTATTTTACACCATTTTTAAATTTTAACCCATTTAGTCACACCACCATTGTATAAAAATTGATTACCTTACCTCCATGAAATTCTTATAATTTAAGTTATTATCATTATTAGAATTTAGTTTAGAACTTAGAAGGTAAGCTTTTATTTTTCAACTAAAAAACATATGGGGCTAAGAAAAGTTATTCCTCTTACAATCAAAAGCTGATTTCAAAATTTGAATTCATTAGGAGTTATTAGTATCTCTATCCTTTCTTAAAAGGAATAATATCAGCGAAGCTAATTCACATTGATCAGCAAGGACCAAAATTTTATTTTGGTCTTTGAGATTCATGCGATTATCTATTTTGGTCCTTAAAATTTAAAATTATCAATATATTGATCCTCTAGATTCAAATTTAGGTACTAATGTGGTTCTTCGACTTTTTTTTATGATGACTAAACAAATAAAATACTGAGATGACATCCTTCCTGCCACATGAGTAAACGACATCGTTTACTCTTGGCACCTGAAGGTTGTGGTAGGCTTAGAGAAGGGGGGGTTGAATCTATACCTTCTTTTTTTTAGCTGTTATAACCCTTTTAAACAAAACTTTCAATTCTGATTCTGTTTGTACTCAGCAGCGAAAATTTATGAGACAATTTATTTTTGTCTCATGAATATTAGAAAAACAGAACACAGCAAAGAAGAGAAAAGCTAACACCAGCATATATCCTGGTTCGGTTGCCTTGTGCTATGCAACCTACGTCTCGTCTCCTCCACAACAATGGAGGAATTTCCACTATAGTTAAAAGTATTACATACACCAATTTCACACTCAAGTTCTAACCTAACTTGACATTGGCTATGCTAACACCTAACTTGACATTGGCTATGCTAACACCTAACTATTCACTCTTAGTGCTAACCCAACTAAGAAAGGGATACCAAACAGGTACAAGATACAAGATACTTAACCAACCTAAAGAAATCAGAAAATAACTCTAGGCTTTTCTCTCAAGTGTATCACTCAGCCTTTTTCCACTCATGGCTTTTACTTGAGCTTTCTCACAATGCCTTTTCTCACAAGAAATTATAGAAAGATAAACATAGAAAAGTACATTACAATCAGTAAAACATGAAGGAGATTGAATTCATCAACAGCCTTTGTGCTATGCGAAAGCCATATTAGCAAGCCTCTGATTCAGTTCTTCATACTGGCGGAATGCACCTTTGGTTTGGTTACACTGTCCAGTTAATTGAACTTTCTCAAAGAACACTTCTCAGAACAAAACCTCAATGCTCTAGTTTTTTTTCCTTGCTTTCTGAATGAACAGCAAGCTTCTTTTATCTCCTTGCCAGTTCCTTGGTCCTTCTTCCAAGGTCAACACCTTGAGCCTTGAGCTTCACCAACCCACGGATTCACTTTTTCTCCTTAATCCCTAGATTAGAAACTTCGCCTCTGATTTCTTCATCTTGACCGAAAGCCATAAAACAGCAACCATAGAAATCTTCCAATGGTCAACTTAATCTTACCCCTTGAAAACCAACTTGGTCCCCAAGTCATGTTTAAGACCGTGGATACACAGCAGAGAAGAGCAGAAGCTATCTTTCCTTTGTATCCCATTTCGGATAGAGCAGAGAGTTGGGAAGAAGAGATGAAGATCTGATGCATGCAAGAGAAAATGGGTTACCTTTAACCTAAGCTTGATTTGGTTTGAACTGGGTGATTTGAAATCTGTCTTTCAAGCTTAATCTTTCTCTTTCTTGCTTCTTTGGTGATAAGCTTATGGAAGAAGCTTTCTCTTTCTCTTTCTTACTTTTCTGAAACTCTGATTTGACTTAGACACAAGAGAGGGGAACGTTGCTGAAATCAGATCAGGCTTGGATCGGATAGTGATGTGCTTGGTCTGTTTTGATTTCTTTGGCTTCTTTCTTTATTTTTCCTTGGGTTCTTAATCTTGCTTTCAGCCCAACATCCTTGCTGATTTCTTTTTCATTTCATTTGGGCTATTGAATTTTGGCCTGCAATAATAAACAATTAGTAATAAGTAATTATAAATAATCAACACTAATTATTTATTTTGCCCAAAAATAATGTTTGTCATCACTTAATTAATTTAGTTAATTTCTTAACTCAACAATCTCCCCCTTGATGACAAACATAATTTAAGTAGTAATCAAAAGGAAATAAATTTGAGTAAGGTTTAGAAACTCCCTTTGATTGTTGTCATTTGCTTTTATGTTGCTTCCCCTTTCCTTTTCAGAATTAGCTCCCCCTGGATTTAAGCTTTCCTCTTTTGTTCCTGTTTTACATTACACTTAAAGAGAGTACAGTGAAGAGCTATACACATCAAATAGGCAACACCATATAATCAGCCCAATCATTAAGCTGATGTTAGCAGCAAAAGCAGCATGTGAAATCAAGTTTTAATGCAACAAAGTCAAAAGCCAAAAACTTATCCTAACACATTTATCCTAACACATTTTACCAACCTATTGTCCTACTCCCCCTTTTGTCATCAAGGGCGGACAACAAGCAAGATCAACAAAAGTAACATATTGAACCTGCAGATAAGAGTTAGACCATAGTCCAAAGTACTAACTGAACTAACAAAAGTACAACAATATTTAGACTTATTACAGTCATCCAAGATTAAAACAGTTCATAAGTAGCTAAAGAAATAGAATTCATGAGACAAAAAAAGCAGCAGCAGCAGTTTTCATGAGACAAATCTTAGGCATCAGAGCCATTTCCCTCCGAATCAGCTTCCTCGTCAACATCAGTGGCAGGGTCTTCATCCTTTTGAAGGTTATCAATGAAGGTCATGAACACAGCTACTCTATCCCTTGATTTCTTTAGGAAATTCTCATGTTTGCTAGCTAATTTCCTTTGCTATTTGCTCATCGCAATCATGTGATTTGATTGGAAAATGAACTCCTGAACAACATCTTTAACCACATTCAGCAAAGCAGATTTCTTTCCAGTAGAGATGGATGTATCCTCAGTCGAGAGAGACAGAGAATCCTCAGGAACAAAGTCTTCATCTTCATCATCTAAGACCACCCTTTCAGATCGAGTAGGTCCTTTGTTCTGTTTCACTGAACCACCCCTTTTTAGGTATGAATGTCTATTTTCATATTCCTCATTGGTCAAGTCAACACCAAAATACTCAAATATGCAAGTTAGAAACATGCCATAAGGAAGAGCTTTGTCCTTTTCACTCCTAACAGAGTCAAACATATATCTAACCATCAAGTATGCAAATGAAATTTTAGTTTTGGTGAGAAGGGCATATAAAACAAGAGTATCAGTGTAGAAAACCCTTTGATATGAGCCGCTTTGAGGCAGAATAATGTGGTTGACCATTCGGTGCAACTAAGCACGCTCATATCCTAGGGCTTTGTGAGTGGGTGTAATGCCATCAATTAAAGAAACATGTTCACAAATGTGAGCCAATGCATCATGATAAGATATTCCAACTCCTTCATCCCACTTAACAGAAGTGTAAGCACAAGGCCCAACATCAGTATATTTCAAAGCATCACTGATGGTTTCATTGTTTAAAACTATGTCTCGGCCCTTTACATATGAATGAGCAGCGCCTTCATGATAAGTCATGTTTGCATGAAATTCTTTGACCAATAAGGGATAAACAGGCTTTTTGATGTCAAAAAGAGGATTCTAGTCCAGAAAAATCAAGTTATCAACAAATGGAAAACCTTTTCTTTTCAAAGATGGCAGATCAGCGAGAAAAGATGGACAAAGGGTGCGATACTTGATATCCCCATCATAAAAGTCATTATTCATGGCAGATTTGAATCTATAGGGGTTATAGTTTGAGTGAGAGGTCAAAAAGTGAGTTTTGTGATCAAAGGTCCAATGTCTGGTTCTTTAACATTTTATAGAGGGACTCGAGTGTTACCTCGTTGAGAGCGCACAGGAACCGACATGGATTTGGGTTGTGTTGGTTCGGGAACAGGGTCCTCAGCCACCTGACGTTTATCCTTGGAGGATCTAGGCTTCGCAGAACCAGGTTTTGAGGAGCCTGGCTTGGAAGTTGTGGCCTTTGGTGGTGTCGGCTTGGTAGGGGCAAGGTACCTAGGCGTGGTTTTGGTTCGTGCCATGGGAGCGGAGCGAGGAGGAGAGGTAGGAGGAGAAGGTGAAGGAGTAAAAGTGGGGTCTTGAGAGCAAGTTGATGGTCTAGGAAGCTTATGAATCTTTTCACGCGGTGCTCTTTTAGCAATAACTTTCTTCCCCATTTGGTTAGATTTAGGCTTTTGATGGAAGAGAGGTAGTGGAGTGAGAGGGAAGAAACCGAAGGGTTTGAGGAGAAGTTATGGAGGGAAGAGAGGGAGTGTTGGTAACTGTTCTGAGGGTTACCTGAAACTGGAGGTCGATCTCGGACGAGATCTTCTGTACTGGTCGGTGCTAACGTGTCCGGCTGGTGGGAGATGGCCGGAGCTGTCATGTCCGACTTGTTGGACTGGCTGTACTGCTGATCCTTCGTCACCGGGGGGTGGGGGGTACCTGCAAGAGACTCCGATGCTTAAGTTAGCATGGGTATTAAACAGGTTTTGAGTAGAATCAGAGTATGAGTTATACCTGGGTGCTCTAGTGTATTTATAATGGTGAGGAGTGACCTCTCTGGAGATAAGATAGTTATCTTATCTTATCTTATCTTATCTTTGAGTGAAGTCATCTTATCTTTAGGGGAACCGCCTTTATCTTTTTGGGCTTTGGCTGCCTTTAGATTGGGCTGTGTTCCTTCATTTTGGGCCTGCTTTGGGCTCCTTTGGCGATTTGGCCGAGCTCTTTGAGAAGAGGTCGGATAGTCTGACCTGAAGAGGTCGGTCGGCTTGTCGCTAAACATCCCGGGTCGGACAGCCTGGCCCAGGATATGAACAGTGCCCCTGCTTGAGTTCGATCTTTCTGTGAGATCGTGTTTTTCAGAGCTTCGATCTCTTTGGAAATCGTGCTCAAGCATCTGTCTGGCTTGTTTCTTCATTGCTTTGCAATCTTTGCAGATTTTATAGAGGTTTGGTACTTTCACAGTCCAACCACTTTTGAGTGGTAGTGTGGGTTTTCTACCCTTGCCTTCTGGATCACGCCTTGCTTTTAAGTTTGTGTTGACGACCGCTCTGCTTTGGCGAAGTTATCCTTGTGGCTTGATATCTGGGCTTTTTGTTCAATGACTTTTTAGTGTTCTTTATATAGAACCTTTTTTAGTCTCGGATGACGTTCGTAGCCCTGTTTGAGATTGTGCCTTCTTTGAGTGGAGTTGTATCCTTTTTGGCTAAGCGCATTTGAGCCTTAAGTTGTTTTCCAACCTTTTGGCTTGTTCTTTTTTGAAGTTGTACTTGCGCCTCTTCTTTAGCTGATGTCAACCTGTATGATTTTGCCCCTGCTTGAGTTCGGACTTTTCCGTGAGACCGTGCTTTCAGAGTTTCGATCTCTTTAGGGAAGTTGTGCTCAAGCATCCTGACTTTGGTCGATCTTTGAGTAGTTTCTCCTTGTGCGAGTCTGGTATTGCCCCTTTTACTTTGTTGAGGGGACTTTTCAGCCTTCTTCCGACTTGTTTGTCTTCGCTGTTCGGGCTTTTTAGTCATAATCCAACAAATTTTTAGGTAGTGTTCTGATGGGGAACCTTTTTATAGTTTGTTTGGATGACTTTTTAGCTCTGTCTTTGAGGCTGTGCTTTTCGCTTTTTAAGTAGTGTCTTTTTTCAAGACTTTGTACCTTTTAGCAAAACATTCCTGGCCTTTCTCTGGCCGTTTGCGAGATGTCTTTGTCTATTTTTGTGGATCTTTGTAGAGTGTCGGTACTTTGTTGTCCGACCTCTTTTGATCACTTCTGATTTTGTCCACTTTCTGCTTGGTCGAGGTGGTCCTTGGGGCTAATTTGTCCGACGACCTTTTAATGTTTTCGTAGAACACTTTTTAGTCATTCTGAACAATTTTGATAGCCTTGTCGTGGAGCCGTGGCTTTTTGGGCGGAGCTATGTCCGTTTTAGCGCACGTTTTTCGTTGGTCCGACTTCTTCTTGTCGGTCCGAGCTGTAGCTTTCATTGGTCCGACTTCTTCTTGTCGGTCCAAGCTGTAGCTTTTGTTGGTCCGACTTCTTCTTATCGATCCAAGCTGTAGCTTTCGTTGGTCCGACTTCTTCTTGTCGGTCCAAGCTGTTGCTTTTGTTGGTCTGACTTCTTCTTGTCGGTCTCTTATGAGTTATGTCTGTAATCCTCTTTCTTGGACCTTGTTCAAGTCTCTTTCAGGGATTACTTTTATAACTTTTGTCGCTTGGGCTGACTTTGTCATGTCGGGTCCTCCTAAGTTATTTTTGTAATCCTCTTTCTTGGACCTTGTTCAAGTCTCTTTCAGGGATTACTTTTATAACTTTTTTGTAGGAGACCGACTTCGTTAGGTCGATCTCTTCTAAGTTATTTTTGTAATCCTCTTTCTTGGACCTTTGTTAGGTCTCTTTCAGGGATTACTTTTATAACTTGTCTTGTAGGAGACCGACTTCGTTAGGTCGATCTCTTCTAAGTTATAGCAATTCCTCTTTAATAGGGTTGGCCAAACCTCTTTCCAGGGATTTGCTGATAACTTGGGTTGACTTGGTCCGACTTTTTAGTATCGGCCAGTCTTTTTAAGTTATTATATAGCAATCCATAAGACCTCGTCAGGTTCTTTTTGGGATCATTTTCGATAACTTCTTGCATTATTCTGTGTTCATCTTTGCCGATTCGTAAATGGTGATTTCTGTCCCGGTTTGATCGTCCTTTAGGTGAATCACGTTTTCACCTTTGTCGGATGATCAATCCTATCGAGATCGTACAGTGAATCTGTTCTTCACTTTCTGTCGATCTGTTGCTTTATAATCGGACGATGAATGCTTCAGATTAATGTGTCTTGGGAGTTTGTAGAGCAGTGAATTTTGGTTTTCACTTTGTCGACATTTGTCAAAATCAAACGATGAATTCGGTTTTCATCGTGGTTGGGCGGTGAAGTTGGTTTTCACCTTGCCGACTTGTCGCTTTGTAATCGGACGATGAATTTGGTTTTCATCTTGCCGACTTTGTCGTGATCGGGCGGTGAATTTGGTGTTCACCTTGCTGACCTGCCGTAGTCGGGCGTCTTGGTAGGAAACTTTTTAGGGAATCTGCAATTTTTTTAATAAAATGAAGATAAGAGTGTGTACATGTTAGTACTTACCTTTCTAGGTCGGGCAATCTTTTTGGATCTCGACCTGGCGCCCTTTGCAGGCATGCCATGACCTTGGTAGCTCTTGCCCCTCGAGGTTGGACACTTTGTAGTAACCTTTCCCCAGTTCTTCTGAACAACTTGGTATGATCCTTTTCAGTTGGCTACTAGCTTCTCTTCTCCTGACCGACCTATTCTGATGTCATTTCAGATTAGGATGAGATCGTCGTTGCTATGTTACCTTCTGATTGTATCTTGAGGCAATTTGACATTTTAACACCTCTTCCTTGGTCCGAGCTCTTTCTCAGATTTCTGGAAGTAGGTCGAGTTCTTCCTTTTGAAGTTGGGAGTTGGCCTCTTCACTGTTGTGGATCAGTCTGGGTGATCCTTCTTCGACCTCACTGGGATCATTGCCTCCATTTTGTAAGCTAATCGGAAAGGTGATTTCTTTGTGGTGGAGTGTGGAGTTGTCCGATATGCCCATAGGACTTGTGGGAGCTCTTCAACCCAAGCTCCCTTTTGATCTGAAGAACTTTGGTTCTTTCTGCAAAAAGTTTGCGTATTCGCCTTTGAGGAGAATGTGTGCTTTGCTTAGGATTTGGTTGCTGTTCCTGTTTCTTTTCATTGTTGCCTGACTCCCTTTGTACAAAAGTTCTAGCTTTTGTTTTGACCTTTTGTTTGAGAGGTGTTCGGACTGTTTAGGTATAGATTGTCGGCTTCTCTTCTCTGTGTTCTTGCCCTGTTGTTGCCTCCAAAGGGTGCCCCTGGACTTTCGTGTGAGTCTTGGGGTTTCTCTTTTACTGTTGTATCTGATATCTGATGTTTTGATGTTATTGTCCGAGTTGTTTCCTTATTTGTCCGAGTTGTTTGGTAATAACCCCATGGTTGACCTATGTCTTTTTGAAAAAATATTGCTGAGATGTCTACTAAGATCCCGGACGGCATGTCTGATTGACTGGATTCCATAGTTTTAATGCGTGTTACTGTGGCTGACCCTGAGTACTGTGTGCGACTTAGGAGGTTCTGTAGAATTTGTAGGGATAGGGATGAGGAGAAGAATTTTGAGCTGGTGTCGCTAGACCCTGAGGAGAGGGTTTGTTTTCCTTCCTTGTTGTGGTCTTGTAATGTAGCCTGGATGAGGCTTCTGTTATTACCCCCTGGTTTGGTGTTGGCTAGTTTTGAAAATGCATCAGCTCGGGCATTCTGCTCCCGAGGTATGTGTCGGACTTCATTTTCCTCGAAATGTCTGAGCTATTTTCTATTTTTGTCCAGGGTCCCCCGAATTGTCTGAGCTGTTCTCTGGTTTTGTCCAGGGTCTCCCGAATTACCCGAGGTGTTTTTTCATGGTGGGATCCTTAGCTTGGATGCTCCCTTCTATTTGTGAGGTGACTACTTGTGAATCACTGGACATGGTAAGCTCCTACCTTCCTAGCTAGCCTTAAACCAGCCAGTAGTGCCTCGTATTCAGCTTGGTCATTTAGCTTGATTTGGCTTCCCTGATCACTTTCTATAATTATGCCTGCACCACTCCCGGTTTTGTTTGAAGAGTCGTCCATGTAGGGTTTCCATTTTGTAGGATTTCCCGGGGTGTCAGTGTACTCTGTATTAAAGTCGGCCAGATACTGTGATTTGATGGCTGTCTGAGCTTTATGTCGAAGATCGATTTTGGATAACTTGACTGCCTACTGTAGAATTCTTCCTGCTAAGTCTGTTTTCTGTAGGATGCCTTCTATGGGCTGGTTGGTTCGAACTCTGATAGTGTGAGCTTGAAAGTATGGGTGGAGTCATCGAGAGGTGAGTATGAAGGTGTAGGCAAATTGCTCTATCTCTTGATAGTTTAGTTCGGCCCCTTGTAGAGCCTTGATGATGAAGTAGACGGGTTGTTGTCCACTTTTGTCTTCTTTAACTAGTGATGAGGCTATTGCCAGACTTTCCACTACGAGGTATAATATGAGCTTTTCACTTTCCCTTGGTTGGGTAAGAATGGGTGGTTGCCCCAAGAATTTTCAAAATCTCGGAAGGCTTGTTTGCACCCCGTAGTCCTATTCAAACCTCTCTCCCTTCCTTAATATACCTCTTTGAGGTGTCCTTTGCGAGATGATTTAGAGATCCTTCCTCCTGCGAATCCTCCATGAACATGTCTCTCAGGGGTGTGAGGTGGACCTTCAACTCGTTCGACCTCTTTGGTGTGAGGTTGACCTTCAACTTGTCCGACCACTTTGGTGTGAGATGGACCTTCAACTTTGTCCGACCCCTTTGGTGTGAGGTGACCTTCAACGCGTCCGACCTCTTTGATGTGAGGTGGACCTTCAACGCGTCCAACTTCTTTGGTGTGAGGTGGACCTTCAACTCGTCCGACCTCTTTGGTGTGAGGTGGACCTTCAATGCGTCCGATCTCTTTGGTGTGAGGTGGACCTTCAACGCGTCCGACCTCTTTTGTTTTTGATTGGGCGAGTTGATGGGATCTTCTCAGTGTTTCATATTTCTCGATAGACATCCACAACAGACACCCGAAGGGGGTGTAATTGTGGTATTTTCTAGGCTTCTCTCCATGTTGATCTTCTTTTTTCTTGGACTCTTTATCCTTATCCCGAGAGGAGTAGGAATGTTTGGTTTTTGAGATCTCTCCTAGTCGAGAGTTTTCCTCCATGTTGATGTACTTCTCTACTCGTTCTTGTACCTCATTTAGAGATGTTTGGGTGCTTCCTGGATATAGAGTGGCTAAAAGGTCCTTCTCGTAGACCATTGATGAGGCCCCTGATAACTGCTTCTGTTGGCAGACTTTGTATGCCCATACATGTTTTGTTGAATCTTTCCATGTTATTGCGAAGGCTCTCTCGATCTCCTTGCTTGATCCCTAATAGGCTCGGTGCGTGTTTGGCTTTGTCCTTCTGGATGGAGAATAATGGATTGCATCTGAGGCCTCCGTGAAATATATCCTGCTTCTTAAATTGCTAAGATGATGGCTTGGATCTGATGTGCCGTCGTACGGGATCATGTCTGGAGCTTTGAAGTCCTTTGGGACCTTTAGCTTTCATGATCTCTTTGGTGAATGGATCTTGGTCCTTGCAGGAGCTATCCTCATGAGAGGATCGATTAGCTTTGGCCTTGAGATCGGCTTTGAGTTTTAGGAGTTTGTCCTCCATTTCCCGGCGTCGCTTTATCTCCCTTTGTAGGTCTTTCTCAGCCTCTCGTTGATGTAGGGCTTCTTCTTCCAGTTGTTTTAAACGTTCTTGAAGCGCCTCCATGGCTCTCGCATTTGGAGAATCCTTTTCGTTGTTAAGTTGAGGAGTATCCTTTGGTGTAGTGTCCGCGTTTTTGTGCGGCGTTCTATCCTCTAGATCTGAATCATGGTCGTTGTCATGGTTGTCCGCCATGGTGGTGGGATGACTTCCAAGTTCCCCGGCAACAGCGCCAATGTTCCGAGGGTTACCTGAAACTGGAGGTCGATCTCGGACGAGATCTTCTGTACTGGTCGGTGCTAACGCGTCCGGCTGGTGGGAGATGGCCGGAGCTGTCGTGTCCGACTTGTTGGACTGGCTGTACTGCTGATCCTTCATCACCGGAAAGTGGGGGTACCTGCAAGAGACTCCGATGCTTAAGTTAGCATGGGTATTAAACAGGTTTTGAGTAGAATCAGAGTATGAGTTATACCTGGGTGCTCCAGTGTATTTATAATGGTGAGGAGTGACCTCTCTGGAGATTAGATAGTTATCTTATCTTATCTTATCTTATCTTTGAGTGAAGTCATCTTATCTTTAGGGAAACCGCCTTTATCTTTCTAGGCTTTGGCTGCCTTTAGATTTGGCTGTGTTCCTTTATTTTGGGCCTGCTTTGGGCTCCTTTGGCGATTTGGCCGAGCTCTTTGAGAAGAGGTCGGATAGTCTGACCTGAAGAGGTCGGTCGGCTTGTCGCTAAACATCCCGGGTCGGACAGCCTGACCCAGGGTATGAACAGTAACCGTACCCAAAAGTGAATTTCCAAAACCATGCAACTGCATCACTTTTTGAAATGACATGAAAAGACCTGACCTCATAAAAGAAAAAAATTTTTGATTTGAAGAATTAAAACAGGAAATTAATTTTAAATTTTGAAAAACCAAAAAATCAAACTGAAATTATTTTTGGATCAAAAACATTAAATGAAAAATCCTTTTTTCAAAAAAAATTAAGCACACGGCCCACCAAAAACAACAACAAAAAATGTAACATTCATATATGGGCCTAGAGATGGTTGGATTTAAGGAAACACATTGGACCACTCTAGATCTGATTTTGGGGTTGGCCCAGATTAACTTTCACTTGAAACAAGCTCAGATCACGCTGATTTGAAGGAAACGTTCATCACCTGCCCAGAATTGTCTCATACCTGTTTATGAGACAAAAAGCTCCAGCAAATATATCAGCATTTTTCAAATAGGGAATCATAACTCAAAATTCCTAGACAAGTCCTAAGCATGCAGAATCTATCCTCAGCTAATGGTTTTGTGAAAATATCTGCTAATTGCTCCTCAGATTTAACAAATTGAATACTAATATCCCCCTTTTGGACATGTTCTCTTATTGAGTGAAATTTCACTTCAATATGCTTAGTCCTAGAATGCAAAACTGGATTTTTAGAAATATTGATGGCACTCATATTATCACACATCAAAGGAATATTTTCAGCATTTAATTTGTAATCAGCAAGCTGTGTTTTTAACCATAAAAGCTGAGAACAACAAGAAGAAGCAGCTATATACTCAGTCTCTGCAGTGGATAAGGCCACTGTTGGTTGCTTCTTACTTGACCAAACATTTAAGGACTTTCCAAAAAAAAAAAACAACATAGGCCTGAAGTGCTCCTTCTATCAACTCTATCACCAGCAAAATCTGCATCACAATAACCAACTATAGAAAAATCATCAATCTTAGGATACCAAAGACCAAGATTGGATGTGCCATGAACATATCTAATAATCCTTTTAACTGCTGAAAGATGTGACTCTTTAGGTTTGGATTGGAACCTATAACACAATTCAACACTTTGCACAATGTCGGGTCTAGAGGAGGTTAAGTACATAAGAGAACCAATCATTCCTCTATACCTAGTCTCATCTACATCTTTCTCAGTTTCTTCCTTATCTAATTTAGAATTAGGGTGCATGGGAGTTCCCATGGGTTTGGCATTTTCCATACCAAATTTCTTAACTAATTCCTTGGCATACTTCTCTTGATGAATGAAAATACCATTTTCAGTTTGTTTAATTTGTAGCCCAAGGAAAAAATTAAGTTCACCCATCATACTCATGTCAAATTCACTTGTCATGAGTTTTCCAAATTCATAACAAAGGGATTCATTTGCTGATCCAAAAATAATGTCATCAACATATATTTGGACTAGAATAAAAAAATCATTAGAATTCTTAATAAATAGAGTTGTGTCTGTAGTGCCTCTTTGAAAACCATTTTTCAAAAGAAAAGAGCTAAATCTCTCATACCAAGCTCTAGGAGCTTGTCTTAAACCATAGAGAGCTTTAGATAATTTGAAAACATGACCAGAATGCTCTTTATTTTCAAAACCAGGTGGCTGCTCCACATACACTTCTCTATCTATCACACCATTTAAAAATGCACATTTCACATCCATTTGATATAATTTAAAACCACAAAATGCAGCATAGGCTAAGAGAAGTCTTATGGCTTCCATCCGGGCAACAGGGGCAAAGGATTCATCAAAGCCTATTCCTTCTTCTTGGTCATATGCTTGTGCCATAAGCCTTGCCTTGTTTCTTGCAATGCTGCCATCTTCTCCTAACTTGTTCCGAAATATTCACTTGGTGCCGATCACTTTCTTTCCACTCGGCCTTGGAACCAAAGTCCACACTTGGTTCTTCTCAAACTCAAGAAGCTCATCCTCCATTACTTTAACCCAAGAAGGGTCACTGAGGGCTTCCTTGACATTTTGAGGCTCTATTTGTGAGAGAAGGGCAATGTTTGATCCTTCATTTGCCTTTCTAGTGGATGACCGAGTTCTAACCCCTTGTAAGATGTCCCCAATGACAAATTCCTCTGGATAAATTTTCAAGGATCTCCATTCACGAGGTCTGGTGGACTTGGAGGCAGATTCAGTTACCAAGGGATTTTGGGTGCTGCTGTCTTCAGGATCTCCCTCAGATTCATGAGACAAAATGGAACTGTCTCTCGAATTTTTTGCAACTGCAGTTTCTGGATCAGGTTGAGCAGAATTTCCATTTTCTTGATTTTGTCCAGTTTCAATTTCCTTTTGAGCTTGATTTTCTGTATCACAATCTTCTAAAAAGCTTTGCACCAAGTTAGTATCACAAAATGTAACATGTATGGACTCCTCAATAATCCTAGCATCTTGATGATAAACCCTATATGCTTTACTAGTTGTGGAATATCCTACAAACAAACACTCATAAGCATTTGGATCAAATTTACCCAAATTATCCTTGTTATTTAAAACAAAACATTTGCATCCAAAGATGTGTAAGTAGTCTAAGTTTGGTGGGTAGCCTTTCCAAAGTTCATAAGGGGTTTTCTTCAAAAATTTCCTTATGATTGTTCTATTCAAAATGTGGTAAGCCGTGTTAACTGCTTCAGCCCAAAGGAATTTTGGAACATTACTCTCACAAAGTATAGCTCTTGTCATCTCTTGTATGCTTCTATTTCTTCTTTCCACAACACCATTTTGTTGTGGTGTTCTTGGACAAGAGAAGTTGTGAGATATTCCGAATTCCTCACAAAAGGATTCAAATAAATTATTTTCAAATTCAGTTCCATGATCACCCCTTATAGAGGAGATTTTTAAATCCTTTTCATTTTGAATTTTCTTGCAAAAAGGTTCAAAGGCCGAAAAGGCTTCATTTTTGTGTGCAAGAAATAAAACCCAACCAAACCTAGTATAGTCATCCACAATTACTAAACCATAATGTTTACCACCTAGGCTTTGAGTTCTTGTTGGATCAAATAAATCAATGTGTAGCAACTCAAGTGGTCTTTTAGTAGAGATGTCTTCCTTTGGTTTAAAAGAACTTTTTGTTTGTTTTCCCATTTGGCAAGCATCACAAGTGATGTCTTTGTCAAACTTTATCAACGGAAGACCTCTTACTAATTCTTTCTTTACAAGTTTGTTTATTTGAAACATACTTGTATGGCCCAATCTCTTGTGCCATAATCACTTTTCAGATTCTTTAGAGTAAAGACAAGCTACATTTTGATCCTTTAATTCATCAAGAGTAAGTCCATACATATTATTAAAACGCTTGGCAACAAACATTACTTCATTTGTCTTTTCATTTACAACATAGCATTCAGATCTTTTGAAAGTCAATAAATATCCTAAATCACATAGCTGACTTATACTCAAAAGATTATGTTTCAAACCACATACCAAAAGTACATCATCAATGAAAGTAGATTGCTCATTACCTACTTTTCCAACAGCAATGATTTTACCTTTACCATCATCTCCAAAGGTCACGAAACCTCCATCATACTTGTTTAGTTTGATGAAGTAGGTTGACCTTCCAGTCATGTGCCTTGAACATCCACTATCCATGTACCACATGTCCTTTTTGTTCTTGGATGCTAGGCAAATCTGCATGAAGAGTTTCAAGTAGCCTTAGGTATCCAAATTAATTTGGATCCTTTGAAGTTAATCCATCTTGGTTGCCCAAGTGCATTGAAATCACAAACAACATTGTAAACTTTGTTTCCTACAACTCTCTTTTCAATGAAGCATTGTGCATATGAGTGACCAAATTTCTTGCAATTAACACAATGATTTTTTGATGTGTGTTGCTGAAATTGAGGTGAGTTATATTGCTTGAAGTGATTAAATGGTTGAAATTTTCTGGTTTTTGGAGGAGATGGATTTCTTTTTACAAACTGATTTTTGTTACAATTATTCCTCTTTGCAAAAATATTTTCACCAGAATTTTTGAAACTCTTTGGATTTTTTGAAAATGAGGTTTTGTTGTAGAAAATTGGTTTCTTGAAAGCAGCTTCATTTTTCAAAATGTAACCCAGACCTGGCCTGTTTGAAGTAGGTTCGGTTCTTGGTGAAGGTTCAGTTTCGCTTGTGTGAACTTCATCAAATTTCTCCTCAAGTGTGGAAACATACCCAATATCATATTTGTTAGATGTGTTTTTTGTATTTGATGAAGAAGCCATAAACTTTATAGAGGAAATATTTGAAACTGCATCTTTCTTGGCTATGTAGCCTAAACCAGATTTTTCAAACAATGGTCTTTGACTTGCAAGTAATTTGTCCAAGTTACTTGAACCTTGAGCAAATTTTGCTAAGTCACCATTCAGCCTTTTAATCATATCATTTAATCTTTCATTTTCAGCAATTAACTCATGAGAAGGATCCATGATGTGCTTTCCTTTTAATTTTTCAAGTTCAGATTTTAAAAATCTGTTTTCTTCAACAATGTCCAAAGCACATTCAGTTTCCTTTACTTTTTCTTTTAAAAAATTATTTTTAGCTCTTAACACATCTCTTTTAGATCTGCACTCATTGTATTTATCTAGCAGTTTTGATGTATTTAAGATGAGATCATCAATAATAGCATGTAAATCATCTATGGTTAAATCAAAGTAATTTACCTCATCAAGATTGTTGTTTCCAGCCATGAAACAATCTTTGTCTTCACCTTCAGATTCTTCTTCTTCATTTGAGTCATTTTCAAGATCCTCCCAAGCTGCCATGAGTACTTTCTTCCTTTCCTTCTTTCCTTTGTCCTCCTTCTTGAGCTTTGGACAGTTTAGCTTGAAGTGTCCAGCCTCCTTACAGTGATGGCACATCACCTTGCTTAGGTCGAACTTGTGGTCCTTTGAACTTGAGCCCTTGTATTTGCCCTTGTTCTTCATCATCCTTCTAAATCTCCTAGCAAAAAACAAAAGCTCATCATCTGAAATACCATCACTAGACTCACTCTCTTTCGATTCTATTTGAGACTTGAGGGCTATTCCCTTTTTCTTTGAGTCTGTGTTTGTGTGTGTGGCTTCATAGGTAAGGAGTTTTCCTCTCAGATCATCATAGGTTATGGGACTTATGTTGTTGCTCTCGGTTAGGACAGTAGCAGTGTTTTCCCATTCTTTTGTGAGGCTTCTAAGGAATTTTCTCACCAAGGTTTGTTCTGCATAGTTTGTACCCATAGCATCAAGGTTGTTGATTATGATTGAGAATCTCTCAAATGCTTCATCAATGCTTTCTCCATCCTTCATGCTGACCATCTCGTACTCTTTTCGCAGCATATCAATCCTCGTTTCTTTGACTTGTTTAGTGCCTTCGTGTATAACCTGGAGTTTTTCCCAGATTTCTTTAGCTGTCTTGCATCTAGACACCTTCCGGTACTCTTCAAAGCTGATAGCACAGTGAAGAAGGTTGATTGCTTTAGCATTCAGCTCTATCTTCTTCTTGTCATCTTCGTTTCACTCAGCTTTTTCTTTTGGAGTCACCACTCCATCAGCACTTGTTTTTGTTGGGATCTTGGGACCGCTCACAACAATTTTCCATATGTTGTAGTCAATAGATTGGATGAAGATCCTTATCCTTTCTTTCCAGTAGGAATAGTTCTTCCCGTTGAAGAAAGGTGGCCGGTTGTTTGATTGGCCTTCAGTGAGGGTGTAGGCAACTGTGATTGTGCCCAAGTTGTTCGCCATTGGATCTTTGCTCCAAGCGGTTAAGCTTGATTCTTGACACCTTAGCTCTTGATACCAATTGAAGGTTGTGGTAGGCTTAGAGAAGGGGGGTTGAATCTATGCCTTCCTTTTTGTAGCTGTTATAACCCTTTTAAACAAAACTTTCAATTCTGATTCTGTTTGTACTCAGCAGCAGAAATTTATGAGACAATTTATTTTTGTCTCATGAATATCAGAAAAACATAACACAGCAGAGAAGAGAAAAGCTAACACCAGCATATATCCTGGTTCGGTTGCCTTGTGCTATGCAACCTACGTCTAGTCTCCTCCACAACAATGGAGGAATTTCCACTATAGTTAAAAGTATTACATACACCAATTTCACACTCAAGTTCTAACCTAACTTGACATTGGCTATGCTAACACCTAACTATTCACTCTTAGTGCTAACCCAACTAAGAAAGGGATACCAAACATGTACAAGATACAAGATACTTAACCAACCTAAAGAAATCAGAAAATAACTCTAGGCTTTTCTCTCAAGTGTATCACTCAGCCTTTTTCCACTCATGAATTTTACTTGAGCTTTCTCACAATGCCTTTTCTCACAAGAAATTACAGAAAGATAAACATAGAAAAGTACATACAATCAGTAAAACATGAAGGAGATTGAATTCATCAACAGCCTTTGTGCTATGCGAAAACCAGATTAGCAAGCCTCTGATTCAGTTCTTCATACTGGCGGAATGCACCTTTGGTTTGGTTACACTGTCCAGTTAGTTAAACTTTCTCATAGAACACTTCTCAGAACAAAACCTCAATGCTCTAGTTTTCTCTCCTTGCTTTCTGAATGAACAGCAAACTTCTTTTATCTCCTTGCCAGTTCCTTGGTCCTTCTTCCAAGGTCAACACCTTGAGCCTTGAGCTTCACCAACCCACAGATTCACTTTTTCACCTTAATCCCCAGATTTGAAACTTTGCCTCTGACTTCTTCATCTTGACCGAAAGCCATAAAACAACAACCATAGAAATCTTCCAATGGTCAACTTAATCTTACCCCTTGAAAACCAACTTGGTCCCCAAGTCATGTTTAAGACCGTGGATACACAGCAGAGAAGAGCAGAAGCTATCTTTCCTTTGTATCCCATTTCGGATAGAGCAGAGAGTTGGGAAGAAGAGATGAAGATCTGATGCATACAAGAGAAAATGGGTTACCTTTAACCTAAGCTTGATTTGGTTTGAACTGTGTGATTTGAAATTTGCCTTTCAAGCTTAATCTTTCTCTTTCTTGCTTCTTTGGTGATAAGCTTATTGAAGAAGCTTTCTCTTTCTCTTTCTTACTTTTCTGAAACTCTGATTTGACTTAGACACAAGAGAGAAGAATGTTGCTTTGGTTGGAGCAAGATGGGGGGAATCACTTTTCTGAAATCAGATCGGGCTTGGATCGGGTAGTGATGTGCTTGGCCCGTTTTGATTTCTTTGGCTTCTTTCTTTGTTTTTTCTTGGGCTCTTAATCTTGCTTTCAGCCCAACATCCTTGCTGATTGCTTTTTCATTTCATTTGGGTTATTGAATTTTGGCCTACAATAATAAACAATTAGTAATAAGTAATTATAAATAATCAACACTAACTATTTATTTTGCCCAAAAATAATGTTTGTCATCACTTAATTAATTTAGTTAATTTCTTAACTCAACAGCACCCAAACAAATCATAAATGTTGTTGCTTTGTATACGAAGGGAGAAGAAATGATCGAGACCCAAAATAAAGTATTCTTTTTCTTCTCTATCTCCACTATTCTTTATTTCTGACTTGTTTGGATACCAAAGGTAAATGACGTCATTTACTCATCATCCAGCGTGGCAAGAAGGGTGCCATCTCAGCACTCTGTTTGCCTAATCATCGCCGAAAAGAGTTGAGGAACCATTTTGGTGTTCGGACTTGAATCTGGAGGACTAAAGGTAATTTTAAATTTTGAGGACCAAATTGAATAATCGTGTGAATCTCAAGGACCAAAATGGGGATTTAGTCGATCGGCGAGAGATAATATAATTGTTATGCATTTCTATCCATTTTTTTTGTTCACGGTATCCCTAACTTGATAGGATAAGAACTAATCCGTCACAGATTTGAGCTCTATTTAAAGGTTTGCTACTAGCCAACGGATTGCTATATGCACAAGCAGAATTTAAATTCCTGACATTTACTTAAGCAAACGAGTGAGCTGACTACTCAACCAATCTAATTCTATTGTTGTTATTTGTTAAATTACTGTTATGTGTTCAAACCACTTCAGACGAGATTCTATCTTCTCTGTTAAGGGTCTCTTCGGATCCCTTACGGCCCAAGTTGAGTATACGAGAGAAACCAGCTTTCGACTATATAAGAGAAACCAAATGAGAAAATATAAAATGAGAAGACATTATATCTAACTCAAAACTTTAACCATTAGATCAATTAATCATCGTCTCTGATACGGGGAGCTCTCAAAACTGCTGGAAAGAAACCAAGTAAGAGAACACAAAATGAGAAGACGCCACATTCAACTCAAAATCTTAAGATATCAAATTAATGAGTCTCTCATTTTATAAAATTCTCACTTCTTACTTTCTTTAATGTGAGACTAATTCATTAATTTTCTCACACTTGCTATTTAAATCAAATTTAAAAGATTCTAAAAGCTTCATAATAATCCCCCTAAATCTGAAATTCAGAACCGACCTCAACTATTAATATATAAAGGGAGCCTTTGGCTCTCTCAAGTAAGAACATACACCCTTACCTTTTTTATACTTCTTTGATCCGTTTTTATTTTAGCGTTGGAAATTTCCACCTCTGTTCCAATCTTGCTGACCATCCATTTACACGAGTTGAGAGGTTCTCAACTCCATCAGATCAACTCACATATAACACATTACTTATCGAAATTTCTTTCGAAGTAGAGGAAATATATATAAAATACAAAAACAATATATCATTTCATCAAGTTCGTGGTGGAATCATTATGTCCCCAAAGGTATAAGAACATATAAATTGTGTTTGCTCGGTTGCTATATATACACAGAAGGATTCCTAAAAAGTACAGAGAGAAATATATGAACAACGTTTTGATCACTTTCTATGTATTCATAAGACTAGCAAAGAATCCAAGAGAAAGCATTCTAAGTTGTTGACACTCCATAAAATTGTATACTAATAAACTAATTAAATTTATGTGTATAGGGACATTATAACAATTGCTTTTAGTGGGGATCCTATATTATATATATATATATATATATATATATATATATATATATATATATATATATATATATATATAGATAGGTGAATTCTACCTAATTCCCTCTAAAATAACATGTAAGTTACCCTTCATGACGTGTCACACTTTATATATATATAACAGGTTCTAGTTTTGGATCATACAATAATATATGGTATACTAAGTTGATATGCATAGAAATCATGAAACCTAATGTTTAAGCCTCATATCCAGGATTATTCAATCCTTAGAAATGATGCATATGCAACAGGTTTTATGGCTAGTTCTCTAACCTCTGAAAGATAAACTTAGACAAGACTAAGTAGACTCTTGATCGTTGAATATATCCGAGAATTTTTACCCATAACAAAGAAAAAATGATATGTATTGATTAACGAGTAAAACTCCCTTTGGATCCCTATTCTTTTATAATTTAGATAACTCGCATCTTAATAATTAAAAAATGACAATCTGTCACTTATCCTTCTTTTTCATTAAACGCATGAGTCCTTGTGTGAAAATTTTTGACAAAAAATACGAAAATTGTTTAGGTGTGATATAACTTATATGACTTGGTCTTCATTAATCCTACATGAATGATAATTATTTGATTGAGACGATTTAACTCTTACATAATTATCAAAACAATATCTCAATCAAATAGTTATCATCTCTCTACAAAGTTATTTTGATGACTGTTTAGGTAATAAACAATTCAATAAAATGATTATCATCTACGTAAGACAGGTAATGCTAGATCATACAAGCTAACATCATATGTAAATATTATCTATTAATTTTTGTTAGAATCTTTCCTAAAAGAGTTCATGCGTTTAATAAAAAAAAAAAAAGATATGATGCAAATTATCACTTTTTAATTCTTAAGATGCAGATTGTCTAAATTAAAAAAAAAAAGATAGATACGAGAAAGGAATTCTACTGTAGATTAAATTAAAGGGTCAGTAGAACAATTGCTTTTGGTATGCGTCACGCGTGGGTTCATCCTTGTTCTTATTGAACACACATTGTTACATATTGAATACAATCTTTATACTTAGTACTTAGTCTAGGTAAAAAGGTTCAAACAATTCCAAAACTGGAAATGAACACTAAAGTAGTCAAAATAAAAGATTGAGAAATATATGAGTGCAATGGAATTTTAGGCAATGAGGTAGTAGACATGAATTAACATGTCGTATATTATACATGTTGGTCAAAGGTTTTAACATGCTATGTTGATATTACATTCCTCAATTTTAATATATGAACCAATAAGGAATGCCAACATCACACGCTTGCTAGAAGCGTGGTTTAGAAGTTGCTGTATACATATACCATGGCATGCATAAGACACAATAATCATTTATGTTGCCTTAGCTGGCTAGCATTAGCATGCATATATATATGTATTCTTTAATTTGCTCTTAAAATGCTTCCTAAATAGCATTTTTTACACAGCTTCTTCACACGGATCTTTAATCATTAGAGTTTTCAGCTAAGCCTAAAGGGGATGATTTGATTTTGGTAGTTAGTGCATGAAAAATTTGATTGAATAGTTGGGTTAATTTGTTGGTGTATAGTGTGTTCCAATTAAACACATTATTTAGTTAAAATGACAAATAGTTGCAAAAACTTATTATTATTATTATTATTATTATTATTATTATTAGAGAAAATAACAAATAGATGCTTAACCTTTTAATCTGCAGACATTTAAGTCCTCGAAGATTTAATTTAAAAATACATTTAAGTCATTGACCTTTTCAAAACATGGACATGTTGATCCCTCGTGTTCACTTGGGTCTGTCAGATTTAACGAAAAAATCAAATGTAACTCCCGTTGTACTGACCTGATTGATACGGATGCATACATAAGAGAGTTTTTAAAATTGGATAAATTAGACTCAGAGATCGATATGTCCAGATTTTAAATAGGTCAAGGACTTAAATGTATTTTGAAATCCTCAAGGATTTAAATGTCCATAAACCAAAAGTCAGGGATCGATTTGTCCTTTTCTCTTATTATTATCATATGGATTGGACCTAAGATTTTGTAGATTCAATCTAAATGGAAAGTCTACTCGAATCCATTTTTAGTGGTTCATTCGTGAAGATAGGTCTTTAAATAAGGGTAATAGAAACCAAGTTGGATTAGTTTAATGGTTAGTTAACTAGTCCACTTAAGCAAGTGTTAAGGGATTCGAATCCTGTATTGTGCATGCAGTAACCCATTGACCAGCAGCGAACCCTTAAATGGAGCTCAAATTCACAATAGATTAGTGCTTGACCTATCAGATTTAGAAATATCACAGAAAACTAAAAATAAATAAATAAATAAGGATAATAGATGCTAAATCCGATCATCTTTTTTTTTAACTCCTTGTGTTATAAAGGTTGTCGAAGATTTTATCTGAATATTCCTTCTTAACAATCTTATAAGGTGGTAAATAAAAAACTCTATCTTGATATCTTACCTAATTAAACACATGAACACTGAACAACCAAAATTGAACTAAAATTTGGGCATTTGTAGCATTTTTTTAAAAGGAACTATTGAGACTTGAGTAACGGTGGAAAGAAAATATAAAATGAAAACAGAAGCTCCTTATCAATAAGTCCTAGATGTTTTCAGAAGTTGTGTAGTTTTAACTGAATAAATGTATCTCAAGTAAGTTGTAAGAAGAATGTTATAACTTTTCAGATGAATATTGTTTGTGAATGAGATTCCATGCAAAATACATACACTGAAGGCATGATGACCAAGTGAAAAGTCATCTAAAGCAAAATCAATTAACCATAAAAAAGATGGACGATGGTTAATAGAAATTATTGAATTTAAAAAATATATATATTCACAAGGGTGCATGCATGTATGTTTAATTGTTTATAATAGTTTTGTTTTATAAATCATCCCCCAACAATGGTGGTGAAGGCGTGCATCAACTTTGCTTATGATTGAGAAAAGGGAAAATGTCCAACAAAAGCAATACAAAGAAACCTACCTTTTACTCAACTTCCCCTCTTAAAATACAAAGTGTGAATGGACGTTTTTGAGTTGTCTAAATCTTTGTCTTTTCAGAGCTTTAATTTAATTTATTTTTTTAAACTTCTTAAAAGAATGCTGTTGCTTTGTTGAATTGTTTATATGGTAGTAATCAATTTATAGCTATATATTAATTACTTGCTAGTGATAACTTCAGTAGATTAGAGAAACTCAACTATTTGATCATATGAAAAGTTAACTAATAGATTAGAGAGTAAGATGCTATGGCATAGATCCCAATTTTGTATGATAAGTACTTTTTTTTCTTTCAATAATTAAAAAAGGTTGAGAATTTTAGTACACATTAGTAATCAACTTCATTAGAAAATGTCATCTTGATTTTTTTTAAGGTTTAATTACGCTGTAAATTTTAACATTCATAACTGTTCTAAGGATTTGATTACAAAAATGTACTCAGCATAAGGCCGTGACTAAAAATAAATTTAAAACTAGATATCTATTTGGAAATTAGATTAATTTACAAGCTAATTAAACTTCTTTTACATGACAAAAACATTCTAATTTATGGAAAATAAATTGAACAGCAAGAAGTTTTCTGAATGTGGTGGTGGGGTTTGAAGACAGATAATGTTAAGCAAGCATGTCTGACCCTCTATTCTCAGTCAATGACATGATTTGCAATACAAAATGTTGACAAGAAAGAAGAGAATACATAAAAATTAGAAAAAGGGTGTGTTGTTGAAACCTTCCCTACCAATACCATTGTGTTCATGTTGAATAATAACATTCCCCAACACCTTATTATCACCATCTCACGCTATATGAATCATGAAAGCTGACAAATATTAGAAATATAGGAAATTGAAGAAAGAAAGAAAAAAACTTGCATACCCTTTTGATACTTTTGGCCAATAAAATAAGTAACTCTACCTAAGAGAAGAATTCCACTCTTTTAAAAGGGCTTCATTTTCATTCCACCTCAAGCCTCCACCACAATTACTCATTCATGAAAATGGCAAACTTATTAGTCATCTCATTTATGCTTTGTCTAGGTATGTTATCTACTACTATCTACAATGTGAAACTCATTGCATGTGCAAGTTCCAATGGAGTACCAACAAGGTTGTATGATTTCAAGGTATAATTTTATAATCTCAAAGTGCTGATTGTAACACTATATTTAACTTGGTAATGGATTGCAAGGAATGACTTAAATGCAGCAAGTTAAACTTAGTGCATGATAATTAAATGGTGTATATCTAGCAGGGGTTATTCTGCAAAGATCTGTACCATTGAATTATTTTGGTGTATGATACACCAAGTTTATCTTGGTGCATAGTAGCATTGTCCTAGATTGCAATGTTTTCAATGCTGTTTTTTTTTTTTTTTTTTTTTTGCCACATGTGCAGGTACAAACTAAAAGAGTTACCAAACTTTGTAACACCAAGGATATTGTCACAATCAATGGCAAGTTTCCAGGACCTGTAGTTTATGCACAAGAAGATGATAGAATCATAGTCAAAGTTACCAATAAGACACCCTTCAATATCACAATTCACTGGTAATGCCATGCATTAAGTTGCTTTCAAAAGTATCAACATCATTCATCACTAACATATATTGAACTTACAAATGCTCAGGCATGGTATCCGGCAACAGTTATCGTGTTGGTACGATGGGCCGTCCTATATCACGCAGTGCCCGATTCAATCAGGACAAAGTTTCACCTATAATTTTACGGTGGCAAAGCAGAAGGGAACCTTCTTTTGGCATGCACATGTTTCTTGGCTAAGAGGCACAGTTTATGGTGCAATGGTTGTTTATCCTAAGGCCAATGTTCATTACCCTTTCAAGAATCCGTATCAAGAGCACATAATCTTATTAGGTAACTTACAAGATGCTCCTCCATTCCTTGGTTTTTGAATTCAGGTTGTTTCCTAGTTTCCTGTTCTCCATAATGTAATTCTGTTCTTTTTGGTTTTTCCAAAATATGGCAGGAGAATATTGGATAAAGGATCTCCAAGAAATTGAGCATTCAACTCTAGCAAGTGGAGGAGCTCCTCCTAGAGCAGATGCATTCACCATTAATGGTCATCCAGGCCCCAACTATAATTGCTCCACTAATGGTAATTAAGATGATAGAAGATAACAATTACTCCCATTGTTCACTTGAACAAAGTAGTACATTAAAAGATCAATGTATCTTAATACAATTTGCATATAAATACATTGGTCTTTTAATAATGAAATAGTTTTATCTAAGAGGAGACTTATTAAGAACAAAAGTAGTAACCATCATAGTTTTCTGTCTTACCTTTTCTTCCTCATAATTTCAGATGTCTATCAACTTGATGTGGTTCCTAGGAAGACATATTTGTTGAGGCTGATCAATGCTGGTTTAAACACTGAGAATTTCTTTGCCATTGCAAATCACAAACTAACAATTGTGGAAGCTGATGCTGAGTACACGAAGCCGTTCACCACGGACACGGTGATGTTAGGACCAGGCCAAACATTGAATGTCCTTGTCACTGCTGATCAACCCGTAGGGAAATACTCCATGGCTGTGGCGCCTTACAAATCAGGAAGAATTGTTCATTATCAAAACGTTTCAGCAATTGCTTGCTTAAACTATTTAGGAGCTGCATCTAATAGCTTATATTTGCCAGCTAAATTACCCAAACTCGACGATAAACTTGCCGTTAAGACAGTCATGGATGGATTAAGGAGCCTAAACCAAGTCGATGTCTTCAAAGAAATTGATAAAAACCTATTCATCACCATTGGATTGAATGTTCAAAAATGCCATTCAAAGACACCGAAGAAGAACTGCCAAGCCATGAATAACGGGGTGCTGGCAGCTTCGATGAACAACATAAGTTTTGTTAATCCGAATATTTCAATCCTGGAAGCATACTATAAGAATAAAAAAGGATCATATACCGAAGATTTTCCTGACAGACCATCTAAGTTCTACAACTTTGTCAATGGCGCACCTAATAACATTCCGCATGACACACAGTCATTGAATGGGACTAGAACAAAAGTCCTTGAGTATGGTAGCAAGGTGCAACTCATTTTCCAGGACACTGGAACAGTAAACATTGAGAACCACCCAATGCATTTCCATGGCCACAGTTTCTATGTTGTAGGCTATGGTACAGGAAATTATAACCCTCAAACTGCGAAATTCAACTTAGTCGATCCTCCGTACATGAGTACGATTGGAGTTCCGGTTGGTGGATGGGCAGCAATTCGCTTTGTCGCCAATAATCCAGGTAAAAATCCTTAGTGTATATTTCATTTCCCTGTTAAACAACAGGACTTATTGATTTCTTGAAATAACTTTGAAAATTTTCGCAGGCGTCTGGTATATGCATTGCCACATTGATATACACCAATCATGGGGGCTAGGCATGGTATTTATAGTTTACAACGGAAAAGGGGAATCCGAGTCCCTACCTTCTCCTCCAGCGGACCTGCCACAATGTTAGACAATCAATGGATCATAACAGATACTACCTCCATTTCAAAATAAATACCTTTTTTTTTTGCAATGATTTTTCAATGTACCAAAGTGAAAGTGATATTTATTTTAGAATGGAGGGTATAGCACTAACAGATGGCTAGGACCTTTTTTTCCCATTCAGGTGTTCTTTAGTCTGTAACTGTAATACATGTCAATGGTTCATTTGTTTTAAAAGTAAAAACATTGTGGATGTAAAGAAACAAAATGAATAGATAAAATGAAAATCTTTTTTGTCCCTTTAGTTTGAGTCTTATATGCTTATGCTTCATAATTTTAGAACAAAAACATAGAAATATGAATTGTAAATCAAAGTGATAAATAGTTATTCCACAAGATGTTATACACACGAAGCTAATTCCAATCCAATCTATAACGATTTGTATCAAGAACGTAGAGCATTAAACTTTTCAGAACCTTTACAGGCACAAATGCTGATCTATCGTATGTTGTATGATGAAAGTCTGACTGGAACATTCTGGTCAGTCCTGCCTCCTATACTCGAAACATGCAATGAATGGTCTAAAGTGAAGTCTAAATACGACAGTGAACTTGATTACGGGTTGACCCTTTCCATAACCCAGCTTTTGTCTGTGGCGGCACTAACAACTGTTTTGAAAGTGAGCCTCTGATTACTCTTCAGATTCAAGTAATCAACCTGTAAAATGGTTGAAGCAAAAGTGAATATGCAGAAACCAAAAGAAGGTACATATTAATGCTAGACAAGGAGAGATATAAATTATTTGTTATTACTACCTGATCTGGTTCTAGGATCAGCAGACAAAAAGCATCAACTGGACCTGTAGAAGGATCTAAAGATACTTCTGGCTGTGCTTGCTCTATTAGACGCGGAAGACCAGGGTTCGGCCCTAAATATTGTGACCTTGATCTCAGTGAATTCGCAAACCATGATTTCTCTCTTTGCTGCAGTATGAACTGATATATTCAGGGAACAACATAGCATTTTTTAAGAAAATTTCACAACAAGAACTACTTAACAAAGCACTTATAAAAACTTCTAAGCTTCTTTACATGGAGAATCTGTTTCCTGTCACATTGTCTAATAATTCTTTTGCAATAGGTACATAGGATCATCTGAACACACTCGATCTTGTAGATTGTAAAGGTTGTAGCTACTTAACAGAATTTGATTCAACAATAACCATAAAATTTCTCATCAAACCTGAAGTTTCAGTGGGTCAGGATTCGCTCCGTCAATGATATCTATGTTCCCATGTATCCGGAATTGCTCCCAAGAATCTGTGAAGTACCAGCATATCTGAAAACAAAAACAAAAATTAAAATAGAAATAAAGTACTGAGTCTCATATCACATTCCCCTGAACCTATACATAACAAAGTGAACTTCATATAAAGAAAAAAAAAATCACCTCAGCAGAGGGCCAACGCTTGAGCTCTTCAATCTGCATTATAGACAAGCCAATATGGAATTCCAAGTAAGTACCTACTTTACAATGAAAACCATAACAATTTTTTTTCTCATTGTTTGTTTTAATCCAAATTCAACTTAAAACAAACACGCTTTTAATCATGCCAATAACTATGCTAAGTAACATGATTAACATATATTCAAACCAGCTCAACCCTAGCAATCAAATTCCAAACAAAAACTCAATTTTTAGTTCCCAAACTGAAATTCAGTAACGGATATGCAGAGAACAAAAATGTAAAAAATTATTTTTTTGAAAAGAAAAAAAAATTAAAGAAGAAACCTTGCGATTGCGGGCATCAGTGTTGATTTGGATGTTATCAGTGTTGTCTTGGAATCCTCTGAAAAAAAGCAACAAAATAAAAATTACTAAAAAAAATAAAAATAAAAGGGAGCAAAGAGAAAGAGTGAAGAGAACCTGAAAACAACGGTGCGGTTGGAAGGTGTTCCGTTGGTTCCAACCGTTGCCTGAAATTCGTTCGCAACACATAGAATCCATGAATGTAGTAAGTAATGTTGAGTTTAACGCAGCGAAATTACAATCTTTTTGGTTTCAATTTTTGTAAAATAATAATTAAAAGGAAAATGGAGCTAGAAATGAAGTACGAGCTGAAAGAAAGTAGAGTGCTTGAGATGAGAGTTGGATTCAAGAGCGTTCAGAAGGAGCTGCTTCCATGCCACTGTCGCCATTTCCGATGATGATCCTTCTTTTTTTTTTTTTTCTCTTTTTTAGTTTTTTATTTTCTTTTTAAAATTTTTCGGTCTTAGGCTTTTAAGTTTTAACTCTGTTCTTGTTATAACCAAGTTGATTTAGTCCAGCAATTAATTTATGAAGAGTGAATTTTGTTTATTGTATGTAATAATTTACGAATTAGTTATTAATCTATTAAATTAAAAAATATTAAAATATCGTAAAAAATCAAAACTTATTATTATTATTAGAGTAAAGTATTAAATTGGTTCTTATGTTTCTGTTTTAATTCTTAAAGTTTAAAGTGTCTTATTTGAATAAAAAAAATTTCATTTAGCATCAATTTAGTACCACAGTGAGGTCAAAGTTAAATAATTAACGAAAGTTAAAAAATTTTGTCCTATATAACAACAGTACAAGAACAAAATCGATAATCTAGAGAACAAGTACAGGCTTAGGTACAAAATCAACTGTTGATGTATCAATACAATTATTTATCATTCTCTTTAATTCTATAGAAAATATTTTATTTATATTATAAGAAAAATAATAAATAAATGTATTGATGCATCAATGGTTAATTTTGTATCTCTGAAACTTGTACTTGTTCTCCAGATTACGTGGACATTCCATTAATTATTTAAGTTTGACCTCACGCTCACTGTGGGACTAAATTGATGCTAAATAAAACTCTTTTGGATTCAAATAGGACGCTTTAAACCTTAAGAACTAAAACAGAATTATGCCCAAACATAGAAACTAATTTAATACTTTATCCTTATTATTATTATTATTATTATTATTATTATTATTATTATTATTATTATTAAATGGTATTGCTAAGAATTAATATGGTAAAATCTTGGTAATTTAAAACTTTAAAGGGATTTAAGGTTACCTTGAAAATTTTATAGAAAATATATAAAGTTTTTGTTTTTTAATATATTTTTTATATATTTATTAAAATAAAATATTTAAAATCTTTTATTAAAAATAGTTTTAAGAGGACATTAGTTAAATCTTTTTTGTTTAATTTTCATATACACTCTATTACTCAAACACACAAATTCTCTCTAATTAAATATTTGAGGATTTGTTAATTAGTAGTATAACACGAGCAATATATATATGACTTAGGTAAATATGATTTTTTTATCCATTTTGATAAAAAAAATATGAATTTACTATTTTATATACATATAGTTTCGACATATTTTTTATATATTTTTTAGAATTAAAATTAATATAGATATTTTTGTTTTACCAAAAATAGAAAACTTCGAACCCACAATTTTTTAAGTAAATATAAAAAAATTATGTTATTTGAGTTATAATTTATTGATAAATTAATATAAATATTAATATAAATATAATTAATAAATTATATTGGCTGCTTGAGATTCAAATCTGTAACTAATCAATGAAATAGAAATTGGATTTGTTGATGAATTTAAAGAGTAAAATAATAAAAAACCTCTTTTCAAGTCTTGCTTGTATTTTTTATTGTATTTTAAAAGCACATTTTAATAGTATTATAAAAATAAATATTTGATTAAATTTTGTTTAAAAGATATTTTTATATTTTTAATATATTAAATAAAAAATTTAATAATTTTATATAATTATATTCTTAATATATCTTTTTATGACAAATTTTAACTAAACACTATATTAAAATTATAATATATATATATATATATATTAATAGTTAGATTCAATTTTAGAATTATTACCTTTTTGTTTTATTCGACGATTGTTCTATTGCAATTTAAGCATTATTTTTGTGTGTAGTCAAAATTATTTTTGTGCGTAGTCAACAATATTATATTTAAAATTCTTTATTATATTAGATAACTTTTAACAAAAATGAAACATGTAAGTGATGAAACAACCTTTTTTTTAATGAAATTAACATAAAACTATTTCTTTAGTGAAACAAAATATTTTGAGAAAACTTATATATATATATTGTATTGAAACGAGAAGAAAACTTGTATTTTTTTTTGTAGGAGAAAAGAACACTTTCTCTTTTTGTGGTATTAGAAAACTTGTTGTTTATTACTTTTAAAACATTTCATGGACATAGGGTTTTTCTTGGATAGCCTGCTACATAAGGCCTAATAAAAGAAGTAATTACAAGTCCAAAAGTAATATATATTGGGATCTTACACCCTGCTATAATAAGATGATCTTTGACAAAAACAAAAAATATTCAGTAGTGTTTAGCAAAGTCAACAAGAGGAGAGGTCCAATTCTACCGACCACTTTTTCCAAAAATAAATTTAAGAAAAAAAACTAGAGAACACAAGGTGATGGTTCTTGTGACTTAGGGATGGCAATGGGTATCCATACAACATAAAACATGGACCTCCCCTCGAGAAGTCTGTTTAAGAAATTGCTTTTTGTCGATGAGTCTTGGCTCTAGTGGCATTTCTCTTCCCTCCCCACCTCAAGGTTTAGGGTTCAAACCCTAGAAGATGCAATTGAGGAAAAAATGTGATAAATATGTGAGGAGTGTGTGGGTGTGTTGTGTACTTAGAATTGAGGGTTGTCCAATCCATTAGGGTACCTAAAATTGGAGTTGTCCAATTCACCGACCAAAAAAAAAAAGAAATTGCCTTTTATCCATTTTCGTCACAGTCCTTGTTTATTTCCTCCCTGTGTGGGAGGCAATATTCGCGCATATATGTGAATATTAAATTTTAAAAATAATAAAAAAATCACGATAAAATTTTATATAATTCAATTAAAATGTATTAAATTAAAGATAATTTAAATATATTTAATATAATAATATAAATTTAAAATCTTTCACGTACAAATCAAAATAAAAATAAAATAAATTTTTTTTAACATGGTAACTTAACAAATTTTGATGGACGATTATAATTTGGTGATAGTATTCCTTTCTTATAATAATTTAAATTTGAATAATTAGTTGCTGTAAATTTAGATATTATGCACATTATTAATTTGTTTTTAAACAAAAAAAATAAACATATAGAAATTTAAGATTTTATGTTAACTTGCGTGTGTTTATACATAAAAAATATTTTAGTAATTTTACACTAATATAAGTTTAGTGAGTCCTTATAAAGCGAATACTTCAATTTTGGCCTCTATTCCTTTTTTTTCGCGGATCCTCAAATTTAAGTTTTTTTGTCATTCTTACTTCTGAGTGATGTGATTCTAATTTGTATTTAGTTTTTTTTTCTCTACTCCAATCTCATTGCAATATATATGAAAAACAAGGTGGTTTTTTGGAAGAAATTTAAAAGAGATTAAGGTTAGCCTCTGCACTACATGACTTGGTCTAGTGATATTTGTGTATGCGTTGTTAGAGAGTACATCAAAATTTAAATCTTAGTTATAAGTAGAAAGTGATTATAATATGAAAACCATTAAAAAATAAAGGTTTGTGTATTAACATATATGACAAAAAAAAAATTAGCCTCTAGAAATATAGAGCACTAAGAGCAACTCCAATGCTAAGAAATAGAGTTCCTCTTCTGACATATGGGGACTCAATTACCATTGGAGTGAAAAAAAAAGGAGGGCTTTTCACGTGGATCAAAGTTGAGAGTCCCTCTAAACAGGGACTTGCAACAACCAATAAAATTATGCCATGTAGTAAATTAATAAAAAATATAAAAAATATATTAAATATATATTAAATAATTAAATTATAATTAATTTATTAATAATTATAATAATTTATTATATTAAATACTTATATATCTATTTAATTAATTATTTAATAATTAGTTATATTAAATTATAATTAATATAAATAATTATGTTAAATCAATATCAAATATTATTTATATTGTTATATTAAATCATAATTAATTAAATTTATTTTACATAAAAAATAAATTTAACTTTTACATATTATAAAATAATTTTTAGTTAGATTATTTATTTTTATTTATAAAATTTAAAATACTAACCAAATTTAAGTTATTTATTTTAATATTTTATAATATTAAATTATTTTAAATTTATAAATTTAAATAATATTATTATAAAAAGATAATAATTATATTAATTTTAATTATTTTAATTAATTAATTAAGTGGGACCACAATAGGAACTAAAGTTAGTTCCTTCTAATGGAGAATAGAGAGATTCTTTGAGTTCCTATTTACTGGTAATGATGCAAAAACTGACGTGGAGTTACTTTTTGTGACAGGTGGACCATAAATAGGGACTAGAATGAGTTTCTTACTCGAGATGGTCTAAAACTAAGTCTAAACTCCAACACACTTATGGTGTGTTGGAATTTGGCCTGAGAGCACACCATTAATCTCTTCCACTTATTTTTTTTTAATTAAAAACAAAATGGATAAATAACATTAACAAGCTCAAAAAATCTCAAAAGGGGTGAGAAGGGTGTAAGAAACTGTTTAAATTTATTTGGAAAGGTACCATTTTGTTTGAGTATTGAGTAACACTGCTAGATATGATAAGTAGTAGCAGCTAAGTAGAAACAACGGTGGTTTTGTGTTAAGTTCTACCCATCATGTTTTTTTATGACAATGTCAAAAATACGCTTATTAAAAGATATAAATAAATATAAAAATAACCTATTTTCCTAAGCAATCAAAAAAATGTTCACACATGAATCACTCGTTGATGTAAACTTTCATTATTTATTTATGTATTTATTCACGGAAATAGATTTTTTAATTTTTCTTTAATTATTTTGTCAATTAGTAAGATTTATTATTATATATATTTTAAATGCAATCAAGAGAAAATATATAAAAAAAAATCTTAAATGATAAAAATTATACTTAATAAAATAATTAAGGATTGATTTTAGCTTTTTACTTTGATTCACCGTAAAAATTATATATTTAACTAAGAAAATTCACTAAAAAAAACTTCGCATTTTTTTAATTTTTTGCATTTATAAAATTTTAAACCAATAGATTGTTACATACACAAGATATAATTCGAATTATCGACACTTGTTTAAGTAAGCGAGTGAACTGACCACTCGACCAAACTAAGTTAGTTCTAACATACACTTTATTAATTACAAGCTTTTCTCGTCATAGCACGATTTTAAAAATCAAATTAGACCAACCAATTTAATTGGATTAATCGAAAATCACTAATCAATTCGGTTGACAGAAAGAACTGCTTGGCAAAAAATCAGAAAAATAACATTTATTTATTAATGTTATTTCTTTTAATGGTTGAACATTATGTGTTAACAAACATTTTAATTTTTTTTAGTTATAAATTTTGATTTTTAAAATTATATATTAAACTACTCTGATTAAACTTCAGTTAAACCACTGAATTATTAAATCAATTACCTTACCGGTTCATGACGGATTTGGTTCTCACAACCTTGCATGATACTCATTAATCATACTCGAGTCCATTCTGACACCTATTTTAATTTCTATTTGGTTCAATAATTTTCACAAACAATAATAATGGATTCGATTTTATTCACATAAGAGGAGGAGCAACTTTAGCCATATGGTGCACGCATTCCCTTTTTTTTTTTTTAATTTTTAAGTTAATTAATATATTTATTCATTTGGTCAAAATAGGAAACTCAAACCAAAAGTAAAAGGTCTTGGTCTTGTGCTGTTTTTTATTTATTTATTTTTCCCATATTTCAACACCCCACTACTACTTCCATCTATCTTAAGCTTCAATCGTTTAATTTTTATTATTTTTAATTATCTTCCTTTTGAATAATTACCCGTGCTGAGTTTAGTCCAAATTATTTTGAATTAAAGAGGTTGACCTCGTTTCCGTCGTCACTTATTTATTTATTTTTCGGTTAAATGGTTGCGAATATAATATATTTTTACAATTTTATCTGTGATAAATTTTGTTGAGCAAAAAATAGAAATACAATTTGTAAATAAATTTCATATGTTGTAAATTTATATATTAGATTTATCTGTTAAATATTTTGCTGTAATTTTATCTCAAACAAAATAATATACCCTAATATAAATCTTAAAATTAAAGACAAATATAAATAATAATCTCAAGTCTCAACCCTACCTTGACCTTGTCCTGCATGCAATATGTTCTACTCTTTTATAAATTATTAGCTCATGAAACATGAGGTTATCTTCATGGTTATATTTTTAATTTCAATCATGCTACGTATATATAAAAATTTAGTTAGTAATTAATTATTGTATATAAAAATACGTATTTATTATTTTATAATTATTATTTATTTATTGTAATAAAATTTAATTATTTTATTATGTCAATGCAAATTTAATAATATCCGTAATTGATTATTTAATTAAAAAATATATAAATTAATACGTGTAAATAATTGGATGTTTTGCAATATTGTATTGAAATTTTTACATCGAAATTCCAAAAAACTCTTTAACTAGGATAATATAATTTTATTTATTTTTTGAATTAATTTTTTATTATTTTTTAAATATATTTATATTTAGAATTTAAATATATCAGCCCACAACAAAAAGGCAAAAACCCCAAGTGTATCACCTCTTCTGAAAACGTATTAAGGACTTGTTTGGTTAGTTTATAAGAAAAGATCTTTTTTTGAGCTATTTTTTTAAAAGATTTTATAGAAAAATAAAAGTAATTTTATATTTGGGCATCTCATATAAAAAGATTTTTTTATCTATTAATTATGTTTGGATATAACAATATAAAAGTATTTTTTTATTTATTTATTACATAAAAAATATTTTTTTAAGAAAAAAATATCTTTTAAAAAAATATGTAAATTACAACTTCTCAAAAAGATATTTTTTCTGATTTTTTTAGTGATTTTATTTTTACCACTCGAAATTTATCAAATATGTTAAAAAATAAAAAAAATTAATAATTTTTTTTATTAAAATAATGACACCTAAACAAATACTAAATTGTTAAAAAAAAAGTAATTAATGAAAATTTTGTCCACCACCACTGACGTTAGAAAGGTAAGCTTGTATAATTATATTTATTGTGTCAATTTATCATTTACTATATATTATTATTTATTTTCTAGAGTCAACCGAATTTAAGAAGATCTGATCTTCTTGTGTCAAGTTATAATGATGTGAATTAAACATGGATAATAATATATACTTTCTAGCACTATAATGAAACAGTATTCTCTAAGTCAAGTACATTGTTAAATGCTAGTAGTTTAGACTTTAAAGCATATTCTAGTTACATATTCCCATTATGAATTTTAGTTTTTTATTTATCTATCTAATTAAATTTTTTTAAAATTAATTAAAAATTTTGACTTAATTATTTAATATAAAGAATGAAATAATGATATGGTAAAAATAATAGTGTATGTTAAATGTGTATGTAGCATTATTTCATATAGGTTTAATTATTCTATTAGTCCTATAATTTTGCAAAATTTTCAATTAGGTCCTTATACTTTTTTTTTTCTTTTAATTGAATTTCTGCACCAATTTTTTTTCAATTGAGTCCTATACTTTTTTTCTTTTTATTTGAGTTCCTATACTAATTTTTTTTTAGTTAGGTCTCTATACAATTAAGCCAATTACTACCAACATGGACCTAATTGACAAAAAAAATTAGTGCAAAGACTCAATTAAAAAAATATATAAAGATCTAATTAAAAATTTTACAAAATTATAAGAATCAACAGAATAATTAAACCTTTCATATACATATATGCTCATCTCCTTTATTTTCCTTTTTTCTAAGAAAATATTTTTACAATAGTTTTGTAGTAGCTAAATAATAATTGGTTCAAATGTTAATATACACTTGACATATATACATAATAGGTTAATTAAAATGTTGATGTAAAACACCTTGTATCATATTAGTAATTAACATATATATTAGTTTTTAGTAAATCAAATTTGTATAATATATAAAGACTAAAATAGATAAATTTTAAATTTTAATAAATCAAATAAAAAATATGTTTTATAAGGACCAAAGTAAAATTATTAAAAAATATTTTACTCAAGTATTTAGTATAAAAAATCTTAATGAGATGATACAAATCGTGCTAAATATGATCCATGAATTATAATTCAAATAATATAATCTCTTTGTACTTACCTAGCTAAAAGTTACGAATTCGAATCTCATTCTTAACTTAAAAAAAAAATATTAAATGTGTGTGGTCATTTTTTTTCTTTTTTCTTTTTAATTTTTTTTAAATAAAAGAAAAAATACTTTGTTCAAATGTAAACACACGTGACGTGTTCGTCTTTACAAAGAATAAATAAAGCCATATAGATTATTGTTATTATTAGCTAATTAATTAAATTAAATACCTTTGTATTTCAATTTACGGCACTATTTTTTTACCAATAATACAAAACAGCCATGGTCCATAACCATGCAATAATAAAGAATTGCTATACGTAGTTTTTAATTATTTTTCTAAAATATATATATATATATATATATATATATATATATATATATATATTTATATATATAAAGCATCACATTTACTAAATTGGTGGAGGTGGGATATAAAAATAATATGAATTATATGCATGCTCATTTATTGACTTATTGATTAATTTGACCCATCACATTTTCATATTTTCACATTCATGCGTCATAGTTTGATAATTGATACTCATATATATATGTTTACGTTCATTGTTTCTTTGTAGAGAGGAAAAAATCATTTGAACAAAATAAAAAATGAACACACATGTTTAGAAAATCATGCACCATTATGATCTCATGAGTTTCATTAACCCTCCTTCATAGACGTGTACGTTTTCAGCATGTATATAACAATTTTAAACGTATAATTAAAGTTATTATATATTATATAATTTTATATTTTTATTTAATTTAAAAATAGAGTAAATAATTGTTTTATATAAATAATTAAATTATTAAATTCAAAATCTAGTAATAATTTTTAAATCTAATTCAAAACCTAATTGAGGATGGAGAAAACTTGAGTCATTGATCGAAATCCCTCCATTTAGGTGGATTTAATTTAATTTTATAAATTTATTATGTTAATAGTTAATTAAGACTCTTAGATATGTATTGGGATATCACTTAACGTGGCATATTAGTAAGTTTTGACACCATCAATAATGACAATAACGAAAGGACTAACATGACTAGTTTAAAATCTTTAAAGAATAGATTTGATTAAAAAAAATTTCGAAGACTAATTTAGAGAACGAGTAATTTTTCATCGACTAATTTAATCATTTACTCATATTATTAAATATACAATATTATATTTAATTATACAATATTTTAATTCTTCTATCAAATTTTTGGATTCATCCCCGACTATATATGCTTTTTTTTAGAAAAAATTAAAAACTAAATTTTTGACATGGGTATGCCGTCGTTGATTTTTTTTTTTTAAAGCCATGACAATTGACACAATTGGTAAGATATAAGCTGTGTTTGATATGAAAATATAAATTCTTTTCTAGTTTATTAATAGAAGGTTTGGTGACATTTTTTTTTATCAAAGATAGGAAAATTTAAATTCACAATTTTTTAGATAAATATAAAAAATTATATCATTTAAATTATAACTCATTAGTTGGTTGAATTTTAATTTAAGTCTATATAATTTATAATTTATTATTAATATAAAGAAATAAGAATAAGTATAGAAGGGATCAGTTTTTAATTAATTAGTTTAATATTAATCATTTATTTAATTGTTATAATTTTTTAACTCTCTTTTTTAAGATTTTAGATTTAGAATTTAAAATTTAAAATAAAAAATATAATTTGAAAAAATAATTCTCTGAAAAAACTCATAAAGAAAACAAATCCAACTGAGAAACAAACAAATCTAAATTAAAGATACGTAACATCAGTTAATCTAATAAATTAAATATAATATAATATATATTCTGATTTTATTATCTAAAAGAGACGGCTCTTTTATATAGATAGATAGACTTCAAATTTATAGATAGTCTTATTAATTTACATATTTCGTGTGGGCTATATCAGCTTATGATCTATAGTGTTGATTTCAGTGTAAATTATATATAGATATTTTTTTTTTACTTTGACAAAGTTAATATTAAAAGGATATATGAATGACATTTTCCTAGGTCAACAAATTTTGTCATACTTATTCAAATTTATGCATATATTTTATTTTATTATATACCACGTGCTTCGGTCATTGCTAAGCAAAAAGAAACCCTTTAGTATTTAGTTAATTAAATAAATAAATATCACCAACTAATTTTGTCTTATACATATAGATGTGTATAATAGTGGGGCTCAAAATTTTCAACAATTTTATGCCACTAGCTATATGTTAGCCGTCATTCAACAAATAATAAAATAAACTTTTCTAATATTTTTTGGTACAATACATGAAGAATAATGTACTTAGTTATTGAAAATATTATTTTAATATATATATTTATTTTGAATCGACTTGTAAATTGTAAAAAATTCTGTGTTCACGACAACAAAAAATATAGTTGCCAATTGTAAATTAAATTTGATAAGAAAAATATTTTATTTTCATTATTAGTAATTACTTTGTCACATCAATTATAACAAAAACAGCAAATAAAAAAATTGTATCAAAATATTATAATTACATATTGGTCCACTAATGAAAATAATAATTAATAAAAGTACGTATATAACATAAAATTAAGGAGGTGAAATATATTTTGACTCCTACAAAATTTATAAAAGATTGTGACAAGACTCCAAATGCATGATGCACAAGAAATATTAAAATAAAAAATTAAATAAATATTAAAACTATCTTTATATTTGTTTATAGAACATATAGCGTTTCTGTTCTCTTTAATTCTTTATTTATAGTTGTCGCATATAATAGAACACTATTGTGGATTATTCCCATTTTTCAGATAAAAATAGAAATTAAATTTCATTTGTTCACTGATTAGTCAACAACAACCTAAAGTGGATTTTAATTTCCATTCCAGATTAGTTGGTCAACAAAAGAGGTTACCTTTTTAGCAAAAATCTTTATGAGCGATAAATATCGTCGATGAATTATTTGACAAAGACCAAAATAAAGAAGAAAATTACCAAAAGACCATATTAAAATGTACATATTTTTATAGATAAAAGAATTTATTTAATTAAGCCATTTAAATAAGTACATACCTCTAATAAATTAATTATAGCATGCATTTTAGATTTTTTCTATAACGTACAAACACTAATATGGACACGGAACACAACATGATATAGGATGATATAGGATAAGTGAATACATAAATTTTAAAATTTTATAAAATACAGATATACGTATATATATAGAATATAAAGTATTTTTTAGATAAATTATAATAAATTTTTAATATTTTATTGTTATTAAAATATAAAATAATTTTTTAATGATTTTTAATATTTTTTATTTTAATTATATAAAAGTATTTAAAATATTGTTTGTTTTAATAAATAATAATATATATTATTAATAAACTCATTTCAATAATACATGTTGAGAATAAAACTGGATACGTTAACACGTGATGATATTTTTTTGGTGACTGAAATAAATTAAACAAAAAAAACAAAACAAATAAAACAAGGAACTGCTTAAATAGAGGGGCAGTCCTGTTTAAGACTACTCTTAAACTCCTCCCAAGGTGAAAGAAACTCCACATGCGAAAGTTGTAACTTCATCGCCATCTTTGCCATAGTATCTGCCACCGTGTTTGCATCTCTCATAATCAAACGAAAGTCAACACGCCAATTCCAATGCATGATATCTCTTATTTTGAGCACCAATGGATCAATAAACCCAAAACCATCTTGAGTAACAAGATTAAATGCTTCCACACAATCCGTCTCACAAATAGCATCTCGTTGACCCACATCCTAAGCTAAGAGATATCCTCTCCAAATAGCAAACAATTCTCCTTGAATAATACTATTACTCTCAATCATTCCCAAACACCCCCTTTGCCAGCTCCCATTACAATCTCTAATAACACAAGCAAAACCAACACTATCACCCGAACCAAAATAACTAGCATCACAATTAATCTTAAAAGTACCAGTGGATGGGGGATTCCAAAAACCATTTAGAGTAGAGGGAATGGACATACGTTGTAATTCAAAAATATTCATAAGCTCTTTTTCTGAGGTTAATGCCAGACAAATCACTTTTTTCGGAGGCCAAGTTTCATGGGGATTAAATATGTCATTATTCCTTACTCGCCATATCCACCAAAGTCCCAAAAAGAACTTGAATGGATGCTCTCTGCTATGATACAAGAACCAGTTCTTCAAATCCAAAGGATGACAAGAAATATCCAACCTATGCCAGACAAGCTGAGCTTTTGGACAATCCCGAATACAATGTAAAACCAATTCCTGGCTAGAAAGACATCTTGGACACCTATCCGATGACGACATCCCTCTTCTAAAGCGAAAACTTATAGTAGGAAGAGCCTCCTTAAGACACAACCAAGCCAAAAACTTATACTTTTCCGGAACAAGCTGACGCCAAAGCCAAAACCAATTCTCCCGCTCCTCCCAACCAAACAGTTGCTTACACAACAACAAGTAACCATTGCGTGAGTTATAGACTTTGGCAGCAGACTCACTCCAATACCAACCCACTTCCGGACCTGCTTGTTCATCTGGATTGTAAGAGAGAATATTACCTTTCAGATTTTGAGATAAAGGAGAATAAAGAGTATCCAAATGCCACCTACCAACCGACCAAATATCCTGTATCCGGAGATTCGAATCAGAAATGTGAACATAATCCATCTCATTAGATAACCGTCCTTCTCTCATCCAGCTAGAAAACCAAAAATTCTGGTTCAAATCTCCAATACACCAAGTAAACCCATCCTTCAACACTTCCCAAGCCTTGCAAAGACACATCCAAATGGGAGAGTCCTTGTTCTTAGGATAACTAAAACAGTCATATAGAGATGATCGGTATTTGTCATCCAACAATTGGACCCATAGCTTGTTTGGCTGTTGGAAAAAAGTCCAAACTAGCTTCCCAAGAAGAGCAATATTTACACAATAAGGATCTCTAATCCCCAAACCTCCATATTTTTTTGGAGTAACCAGTACCTTCCAACTAACAAGATTCAATCCTCTTCAATCAACTTGTCCTTTCCAAAGAAAATTTCTCATCATAGACTCCAATTTACTAATGATTCCTTTTGAGAAAAATAGAGACCTGCATCTGATACGTGGGAATAGCGGCGGCAACAGAATTAACCAAGCAAAGTCTACCAGCCCGATTGAGGAAACTCCCTTTCCAGCTTGCTAGCCTACTCCGAATCTTATCCAGGACACCATTGAAAGCTGAACGAGTCACCCTAGAATGGCTAAGGGTAACTCCAAGATACTTGCCCAAGTCCTGGACAAATCTGATAGAGGATAAACCAGTGAAAACCTCTTTCCTTGTTGCAGAGACATTCTTAAAGCAAAACGTTTTAGACTTCTCCACATTAATCTTCATCCCAGATGCTTTGCAAAAAGTCTCTAAAACCAACATCACATTTTGCACTTGTCTCTTTGTAGTTTTACAGAATAGAAGCAAGTCATCCGCAAACATTAAGTGGGATATTCTTGGTCCCCCTCTAGAAATAGCAACCGGCTCCCACAAGCCCAAATCAACCTGATGACTAATAAAGCATGCCAATCGCTCCATACATAACATAAAAAGATGGGGTGACATAGGGTCTCCTTGTCTAAGACCTCGGCTAGGAGTAAAGCCATTCAGACGACTCCCATTCTAAAGAATAGATAAAGAAGAAGCAGTGACACAATTCATAATCAAATTAAGTGTAGGAATAGGAAAACCAAAGCTCTTAAGAGTATGAGCTAAAAACCTTCAGTCAACTATGTCGTAAGCTTTCTCCAGATCAATCTTAAAGGCCAGTGTGCCTTTCTTTGATTTAGTCTTCTTCATAAAGTGGAGGACTTCTAAATATCATCACATCATTATTGCTCAACTCGTGATGATATTTAAATGTGTCCAAATACATCTAAAATTTTTTTTTATTTTTTACTAAAACACAGTTAAATATGTCAAATATACATATCAAACAAATATCAATAAATGTCATATCTAAAATATATTTAACACACAAACACTACAACTCAATAAAATATCCGTACTTTATAGGATCTTTTACTACATTGAGAATATCACACTTAATTTTAACTCAATATCCTTGCTTTAAGTCAAATTTCTATAACTTAACATATACTCATCCATTTAAAATATTTTTCCAATAGAAAATTTAATTTCTTAAAATAAATGTATATTTTTCTAATATTATTAATTTAATTGTGATCGTTATTAAACAATAAGTTAGATATGTATATTTTGGATAATTTTGTCTATATATAATTTTAATTATTACCAAAATTATTTTTTTAATACATGTATTATTTTTTTTAGATAATTATTTTGAAACGGAGAGATAATATTATATTATAACAAAATAAAGTACTATAAAAGATTGATTATTACTCTAAACAGTATGATTGGGTGGGTAGCAAGTCATAATATTATTAACATATATATTATATGTGGTTCCATCTTCTATAATTGTCACACATATATGATATATTATTAATTTTATTTTAATAATTAAAAATTAAAATCATCATCAGTTGGCACTTGGCATCCATGCATGTTACTATATATAAAAAATTTAATATATAAACAAATAAATAATCTTCGATTCTCTAATCTTCTCTCTCTTTTTTATTTGATACTAATTAAAGCCTTAAATAAATAAATAAATAATTGAAGCCGACTTAGCAGGCCTTGATGGTTGGGAGAAAAAAAGAAAAGAAAAAAGAAAAAGGCTTATTGGTTTAACTTTAACCAAATCTATTGTTTGCCTTCTGTGGGATCCGAATCTCTATACTTTGAACAATTAATATTAATATTAACAACTTGGCGATATGCTATTATACTATTAATTAAATATTAGTGTCACTGGTTTAGAAACAGGATAACTACTGAACACATTTTAGAAGAAGGAAGCAATAATTGTAAAATAATTCTAAGTAAGAAAATATAAAAAATTGTAAAATATTTTTTTTCTCTTATAATTGGACAAAAAATGTAGTATATTTATAAAACACTTTAAATAATATATTGAATATATAAGATTTAGATACGAATAATATTACTCAAATTTTAATTTTTAGTACAGTTCCATTGTGGGTTAGGAATTTTTTTTTTAATATTGGAGTAGTAATCGTGTTTTTTTAAAATGTGAATTATTGAGATATTATTCTCAAATATGAAGCCGTTTAATTAGAGAAGTAGAAATTAGACCGTTTGATTTATTAGAAGTACAAAAATCGGACCGTCCAATTTTTAAATTAAAAGTATACAAATCATATCGTCCAGTTTGTAAAAGTACACAAATCAGACCATCCGACTTATAAAAAGTATACAAAAATTAAAAATTTTGAAATACAGAAATTAAACTCTTCAATTTATATACTTTCCATAATTTTTTAAAAATACAAAAAATTATAATATTAAAATATATCACTACTTTTACATCCATAAAAAAAAAAAAAAAAATAGCACTCAAAAACATATAGCTGTTGTCCCCTATTTTTCTCGCACGCCACTATTGAATTCTGACTTCTTTCAATTAGCTGAAATTCCGATATGAACTTTTATAACAATATGACATGCTACTATTACAAAATCAATCCATTATAGATTTTTAGTTTCTTACAACATCTTTTAATTTAGCAGAACAAAAATTAATTCGTTACAAATTAAAATTTTATTTAAAAATTTTGATATTTATTTAAACGAATTAATAAATTAATTATTAGACTAATCTAACTTAATTACATCAATAAATTATATGATGTATATGTGTATATTAAGGGAGCAATGGCTCTTCCAAAATAAAAAATTTAAATGTATAAATTATAAAGGTTTTTAATTTTTATATTAGTCCCCTAATTTTAATATTATATATATAATGATCTCCTAATTACAGGATATTCAAGTCACACTTAGCTAATTTACAATCGCTTTTGAAATTTTATAATGTTAAGAAAAAAATACCTTGTAAAGTGATTAAAAAATATGATAATCATCCTTGGATTGTTTTGTAAGAATTACTAGTAATTATAGCTAAAGATAGTGATCCAATAATAATAATAATAATAATAATAATAATAATAATAATAATAATAATAATAATAATAACAAGTTGAGTTTAAAATAGGTTTAATTATTCTGGTGGTTCCTATAATTTCGTAAAATTTTTAATTAGATCTCTATACTTTTTTTTTAATTGAGTCCTTGTACCAAATTAAATTTTTTTTAATTGGGTCCCTACACTTTTTTTTTCTTTTTATTTAGGTCTTTGTACCAATTCTTTTTTGTTTAATTGGGTCTCTATAAAATGAAGTCAAATACTACTAAAAAGGATTTAATTGAAAAAAAAAATAATGTAGAGATCTAATTAAAAAAAAAATATAAAAATCTAATTAAAAATTTCACAAAACTATAGAAACCAATAAAATAATTCAACCTTTAAAATATTCCAAAACTTATGGTTTTGGGAGGATCAAATAAATTCATTAATTATACCCAAGAAGCGACAAAAGTTAGCACGTGAATAGCTAAGTTTCAAGACATTTCTCCTTCGATAGTAAAAGTTAGGCAAATATATATAGGTACCATAGCAGCATGCTCCAAAGTTTTATTTACCTTTTAGATAACAAAAGAGATAAATTAAATTAAAATTTATATATAAAAAAAAAGAAGTTATGATGAAGATATGGGCCTCTCCTATTCACATGCTTCATTCTTAGCTGTATATTCAATTATTCTTCTTTTTTTTTTAACCCTCTTTTCTCATCTTCTTCTCTCTCTATACCTTTCTTCTAGTTTACAACAACAAAATAATACAATAAAATATAATAGCTAGTAATTTTAATTATTTTTACACCATTAGAGACTCAGCAAAAGAATCCAACTCATACATGTTATCTTCCATATTCAAAACCTGCAAATACTCTTCATATAGCTTCTCTAATGTTCCATGATGATTAAGATGATCCTCCATTCCATAATAATTATAGGATTGACCCTCCATATCTGAATTATTATTATTGAGGACCAAGTCTTCACGGCCATCAAAATAGAATCCAAACCCATCATTTTCATCCATATTATTTTTCTTGTTCACACCAATTTCACCCAAAAATACCAAGTTGTTTGTTTCCTCCGTCCATGCTTTCGTGACGTCGCCCTCGCCCTCGCCATTGTTATTGTTATTGTTATCTTCTTCTTTCTCCTGGCTCGTTGTTGCCGAATTGTTGGAATCAAAAGAAGTAAAGGAAGAACTATTTGTTCTAGCCAAATTTGATGGCTTCACCCTAATAGGTTTTGGTAAATAAACTTGTGTTTTTGGTGATTCTTCTTCTTTTGACCCTTTGTTTTTCTTCTTGTTCTTCTCTCTCTTACTATTGTTCTTGTTCTTCCTTTTATTACCATCGCTATTTTTCTTTTTAGCGACGGTTTCTCCTCCTTCTTTTTCATCCTTCTCCTTCGAATCATTCATCTTCTTGCTTAGATGCGTGTTCCAGTAATTCTTGATCTCGTTGTCAGTTCTTCCCGGCAATCTTCCAGCTATGAGGGACCATTTGTTTCCCAAGAGAGAATGCATTCTTATTATAAGATCATCTTCTTCAGGAGTTATGTTTCCACGCTTTATATCTGGTCTCAAATAATTCATCCATCTTAGCCTACAACTTTTCCCACATCTTAAAAGTCCTGCACCAACAACACATTTAATTAGAATTGGATTTTTTTTCATATTTATATTCTATATTACATCTTTTAAATATTCACGAGTCGATTTTTCAAATACTAAATAATTTAGATCGAATTGGATTTTTTCGTAATAAATTTAATTAATAAGGACTAATAATTTTTATTTTAATCAATATTATTATAGAAAATTTTATATATATATTAATAAAAAAATCTTACCAGCTTTTTTTGGTAGTGATTTCCATTGTCCTTCTCCATGAGCTTGAATATACTTAGTGAGGAGCGTGTCTTCTCTTGGAGTCCATGGACCTCTATGCAACCCTACTTTTGAACAACAAGGAGCTCTTCCCATTTTTTTTTCTTTATTTTCTTGAAACCCTAATTTTTGGTTTGCTACCTCTCTCTCACTTTAATTAATCTCACAAGAGATTAATAATGTTGAAGAGAAGATAGAAGATAGGGTTCTCTACCTCATTAGTTATAAGAGAAGCAGAGCAACTACTAAGAATCCCAACACCAAGATACCTATTTATATAAGTGTCAAGAAGAGACTGCTGAGTCTATGTTTTTTTTTAATATATTTATTATCTTTGATTAAATTAATGTTGATGGAAAACGACAAGTGGGAAGCCAACAGTGGCTGCTATTGTTTATTCAAATTCGTAGTTGTAGTAAACTAAATGATGGTTTCTGGCTACTAGTGATTTTATTAATATACTTTAGTTTATGAGAAGATATTTTAATTAATAGTTGACTGTTAAAATAAAATAATACAAAATAATACGGATAATATTAGAACTAATTTCAAAAGTTTAGAGGATAAAACAATTTTTTTACTTTTTATTTTTTTTATTGATTATTATAAAATTTATTATTCTTTTGAAAAATAAAATTGTTTGAAATAATTTTAAAAAGTTAGATCAAACAGTTCGATTCGGTTAATTAAGAATCAATCATTAAATTGGTTTAATTTAAAATAAAAATTATTAATTATTCATCAACAAATCAATTGAATTAATATGATTTTTATTATTAATTGATTTAAAATAAAAAATCATAAGAAAATAATTTTTTAAAAAATATATATTATTTTATTATATTTAATTTAATTTTAATTAAATTTATAAATTTTTAATTTTATCGGTTCGATAATCGATTCAGTTTTGAGAACATTCGCGAAGAATAATGATAAATGGTAGTAGTAGTGATGACGACTTACAATCAAATTATAAATCATTTTTTTCTTGATATTAAGATATTTCCATGGTTGATTAATGGGGTTCGATTTTAACACATTTAATGTGATGATAATGTCTGAATTTTCCAAGCAATATAAGAAATCATAAGGAGCTATACTCTAAAAGCATTTAATTTTTGTAGACTGACTGATCAAAATGTTGAACATTAAGTCCATGTTTTCAGACAAAATATAAACATAAAAGTTGATCAAGTAACCTAAGTAAGTGCTATTTATTATGCTATGTTTTGGAAGATCTTTTGTACAAATGTTAACTATACTTTTCCTTTTAACATTAGTTTGTGACTTAGTCTCATTCTTTCTCTTGATAATAATTGATTGAAGGGACACCTCTATAAAAATAAATAAATAAATAAATAACCCCTTAAAATATAGCATATATAATTCTAGTTTTATTTCTTTTGGATAAATTAGGCTGGAAATTTTGATATGATTTACATTTATGTGAAATGCTAAAAAATGGATGTTGTGGGTGATTTTCTGGAATAATATAAGATCTAAAAGAAATTTTTATTTTTTTAAAATTTAATTATTTTGTTAATTTCTATAATTTTATTAAATTTTTAATTAGGTTCCTATACTTTTTTTTAATTGAATTTCTACACTACTTTTAATTTGTAATTAAGTCATTTTCATATCAAATACGTTAAAATTAACAGAATATTTCTTCTAAAATATATGCGGTCAAAGATCTAGTTAAATTTTTAATTATGAATACCTTCAATTTGCAAAAAATATTCAATTAACTTTAATATTTTTTACACTAGGAATAACATAATTATAAAATTAAAAACAGTATAAGGACCCAATTAAAAAAATATATATATATATGAAGTTAGATAAAATTTTGATAAAATTATAGAGACGAACAGAATAATTAAACCTTCTTTTAAATATGGAATTCACTTAGGACGAATTTAGTATTTAATTGTTTATTTCTTAAATTAATAAATCTATTGGGACAAGTTGTACTTTATCTATTTTACATATTTAATATTTAGAATCTATTGAGGGAATAATTGTCATTTGTAATATATAACAAATATTAAAACAAAGTTAGTTAAAATTTAATTCATATAATTCCTTTTATCAATTTAATTTTTTTAAAATTTAAATTTATAAAATAATATTAAAAGTTTTGTAACTAAAAAACCTAAATTTGAATTTTTATTGGCGCAAAAAAAAAATATAATGTATTTGTTTTAATTTGCTTTATTTATATTAGCGATATAACTATATATTCATGTATCTTTTTCTATGGGTTTAAATTTTTAGAAAATAAATTTTATGACATCTTCCCTCAACCTAAGCACACTAATAAACTGCATTACACTGTACAAATGAAGGCTAAATGTATAATTAAATTAAATAACATTAATCCTATATATATATATATATATATATATAATACGGACTTGTGCATTAAAATTCAACAGCCTTTATATTCTATAGTTCTACATACATGCATCATTATTTTCTCTTTTATACTCATCATATACGTTAGTGAGCAGTTTCTGTCCTATGTTATTATTCGATGAAACTTTTAAAATTTTTTAAAGATCTTATTTAATTTTTATTGTATGGTGATTTTAACAGAAAAAAAACTACTAATAATTTTGAAATCATATGAAAGTATGATAAATAAAAATTATTTGTATTTTTAATCTTATATATAAATATTAATTAAAAAGAAAATAAAAACTAATTTTGATTATTGTATTCTACCAAAAAAGAACAGGACAATAATGATGAATTTCTTATTTATATATAATTTTTGGAATATACACGTCAATTTAGAACTAATTAGTGAAATATTACGGCCACTGCCTTGTTAGAAAAAAATGTTCACCAAATTTGAAATTTAACACTTGAGAATATTAAAAGATATTTATAACTTAAAAGGAGACAAATTCAGTGCATCAGCCTTTAGACTTGATACTATGATCACCTAATTTTTTTCCAAGCAAACAGCTCAGTGCTTTTTTGACTATCTCTATCGGTCTAACAATGAATTAATAAATTATATATAAATAAAAAAATGAAAAAGAAAATAATTAATCTCAATTACTACTGCACCTGATGGTGTTTGCCTAAAATTAAATTTAACTTGTTTCTAAGTTTGACTGCGAATATTTGCATGTTGTTTGGTTTTACCATAATAATAATGGAATAAAAGAAAGAAACAAAACAATGGAAGAAGTCTACCAAGTAGTATGTTTCTATATTATTATTATTATTATTATTATTATTATTATTATTATTATTATTATTATTATTATTATTATTATTATTGTAATTTGTTATGGGATGCAAAATGGGGCGGTTTTTAATTTTGATACTGAATTTATAATAATATTTTTTAATAATGTGTAAAATTTGATGTATTTTTTTATATGAAGATCATAAATCTGACTATTTGATTTGTGAAGTTTAATTTTATTTTTAAATTTATGAATTTATACAAATCTGATCTTCTGATTTGTGAACTTTAATTCTTTAAAATTTTTAAAACACAAAATCGACCATTCGATTTGTAGACTTACACAAAATTAACTCTCTAATTGTGAATTTTATTTTTTTTTTTTAATTTTTAACGAATCCTCTAATTTATAATTACTTTCATATTAAATTAAAACACACAATTTTTTTATAATCCAAAATAATACAATAATAATTTTTATATAAAAAAATTATTTATATCAGAAGCTTAAACTTTTAGCACTACAAAAATTTAGCAAGATTAGCCACACAAATTTTGCGAAGACTAATTTTTGTCGCGAATTCGTCACTATATAGTGAGGAATTGGGGATTCTTCAACCACATCACTTAAGAATGGTCACAAAATACCTAAACATAAAATAAGTAACAAATTAGTAAAAAAAATTTTCTAGCAATTTTTTTTAATTGAGTTTTGCAGCTAATAAAACAATAATAGAAAAAAGAGTAAACTATCATTTCTACCTATAAAAGTTGAAAATGCAGACATATATACCCATAAAAAACAAAAATTACCATTTGTACCCATAAAAAATAGTTTTTACAAGCAAAATTATCTAAATTCTAAAAAATTAAATAAAATTCCTAAACTACCATTCTCTCCACCATTACCACTATCATTTCCTCCTCCCTCCTCTCTCTCTCAATGTTCTCAGCGACCCAGTCCCATCATCAACCACATTACCGCTCAGTACCACCGTCTCACCCTCCTTCTCAACCATCATCCCAACCTTTTCGGCTGCACACTCTTCCATATCGGTGTCGATCGCGACTCAACAGCACCACCACCACCATCACCATCAGCCATCACTGCCATTAACTTCACAACCTGAATGGATTGGGTTTTCTCTGCACACACATTTAAAGACTGCGACTTTTTTAAGGGTTAATCGAAAACACTCATCAACAAGGTTAAGATCTATGACTCTAACCTTGAATCCTCCAAACTTTCTCCAACACCGCCATTGATTTCATTGTCTCCCTCGAGTACTCCCGCATCGCCAACATCAGCTCCGACATCTCCACTGCACACTCCTAGCTCTCCATCCACATCTTCCCCTTCCTGCCTGCCATCTCCGTCGTTGCCATCATCGTCGGCAACAAATACCTCACCATCACTGTTGACACGAGTATGGCGGCGCCGGCGCTAACGGAGCGTTTGAGTGGCTGCGCAAAGTGAGGATCGTCGATGGGGTTCATGGAGGCGCACTTGCGTTTGAGGGTGGAGTTCCAGTGGTTCTTAATGACATTGTCGGTTCTGTCGAAAAGGGGTCGGGCCATGGTGGTACACTTGTTGCCGAACCTAGCGTGAGCTCTGATTATGGTGTCGTCCTCTTCGGGGGTGAAAGCCCGATGCTCCACCTGTGGGGAGAGCTGGTTGTACCATGGGAGCCTGCAAGACTTGCCTTAGCGGAACAGAGAGAGAGAGAGAGAGAGAGAGAGAGAGAGAGAGAGAGAGAGAGAGAGAGAGAGAGAGAGAGAGAGAGAGAGAGAGAGAGAGAGAGAGAGAGAGAGAGAGAGAGAGAGAGAGAGAGAGAGAGAGAGAGAGAGAGAGAGAGGTAGTGGTGGAGAGAAGGGTAGTTTAAGAATTTTATTTAATTTTTTTTTGGATTTAGATAATTTTGCTTGTAAAAATCATTTTTTATGGGTACAAATGGTAATATTCGTTTTCTATGGGTAGATATGTCAGTGATGAGCGGATAATTTATACGCTTTTTGACATTGTTTTTAGTATGTTTTTATTATATTTTAGTTAGTTTTTATTATATTTTTATTAGTTTTTAGTTAAAATTCACTTTTCTGGACTTTACTATGAGTTTGTGTATTTTTCTATGATTTCAGGTATTTTCTGGCTGAAATTGATGGACCTGAGAAAAAATCTGATTCAGAGGCTAAAAAGGACTGCAGATGCTGTTGGATTCTGACCTCCCTGCACTCGAAGTGAATTTTCTGGAGCTACAGAAGCCCAATTGGTACGCTCTCAATTTCATTGGAAAGTAGACATCCTGGGCTTTCCAGTAATGTATAATAGTCCATATTTTACCCGAGATTTGATGGCCCAAATCGGCGTTCCAAATCAGCTCAAAACTGCCCGGCGTTAAACGCTGGAACTGGCACAAGAATGGGAGTTAAACGCCCAAACTGGCACAAAAGCTGGCGTTTAACTCCAAGAAAAGTCTCTACACGAAAATGCTTCAATGCTCAGCCCAAGCACACACCAAGTGGGCTCGGAAGTGGATTTATACGTCATTTACTCATTTCTGTAAACCCTAAGCTACTAGTTCTCTACAAATAGGACCTTTTACTATTGTATTTTCATCTGGGTAGCTATCTTTGAGTAGTCTTATGCTATCTTAGATCATGGGGCTAGCCTCACGGCCATGCCTAGACCTTGTTCTTATGTATTTTCTACGGTGGAGTTTCTACACACCATAGATTAAGGTGTGGAGCTCTGCTGTACCTCGAGTATTAATGCAATTATTATTGTTCTTCTATTCAATTTAACTTGTTCTTGTTCTAAGATATTCATTCGCACAAGAACTTGATGAATGTGATGATTATGTGACGCTCATTATCATTCTCACTTATGAACGCGTGCCTGACAACCACTTCCGTTCTACATGCAAACAATGCTTGAATGTTTATATCTTGGATCCCTTAATCGGAATCTTCGTGGTATAAGCTAGAATTGATGGCGGCATTCAAGAGAATGCAGAAGGTCTAAACCTTGTCTGTGGTATTCTGAGTAGGATTCAAGGATTGAATGACTGTGACGAGCTTCAAACTCGCGATTGTGGGGCGTTAGTGACAGACGCAAAAGAATCACTGGATTTTATTCTGACATGATCGAGAACCGACAGGTGAATAGCCGTGCTGTGACAGAGTGCGTTGAACATTTTCAATGAGAGGACGGGACTGTAGCCATTGACAACGGTGATGCCCAACATACAGCTTGCCATGGAAAGGAGTAAGAAGGATTGGATGAAGACAGTAGGAAAGCAGAGAGACGGAAGGGACAAAGCATCTCCATACACTTATCTGAAATTCTCACCAATGAATTACATAAGTATCTCTATCTTTATTTTATGTTTTATTTATCTTTTAATTATCAATCCTTCATAACCATTTGAATCCGCCTGACTGAGATTTACAAGATGACCATAGCTTGCTTCATACCAACAATCTCCATGGGATCGACCCTTACTCGCGTAAGGTTTATTACTTGGACGACCCAATGCACTTGCTGGTTAGTTGTGCGAAGTTGTGATAAAGAGTTGAGACTGCAATTGAGCGTACCATGTTAATGGCGCCATTGATGATCACAATTTCATGCACCAGTCAGCATTTTCAACTTTTATGGGTAGAAATGATAGTTTACTCTAGAAAAAAAATTGGTTGGTTTATCACAAATAATTTAGCGACTAACATTTTTTTTTTTGCAAATCCGTCATTAATACTTCAACTGGATAAAAGTAAATCAGTGAAAAATTCTATTATCAAAGGTAAATTAAGTATATTTTTAAACACAATTACTCTCTTTCTTCGAAAGTATGCACCAATAATAAGTACACACATTTGGTCTTAATCAGGAAACCGTAGCATGAAGGTTATTGAAGGAGAAATTGCGTAGTATTTAAAAGGTGGAAAATTCAACTGACTAGTAAAAGGATTGAATATATACTCTTTAATTTGTAAGATTTTTCACATGGTTTGATATAATAATGTTTGATTAAATGATTGATTCGTTTCTTCCAAGTGCAAATACCATCTTCTAAATTAATGATAGAAGCTCACAAATGATCAGGTAAAAGTATATAAATTATTAAAATAGTATTTAAAAAGCTTATATTACTGATAAAAATTATTTTAAAATTAAAGATACTAATAATAAATAACGTTTGAAAGATTTTAAAATATAACAAAAAAATTAGATATTAAATATATATTTTAAAAAAAACTTTAAATATTATATTTTGATGTAATTTTTTGTAAATATTATTAAAAAATAAATTTTTTTATTTTAATAAATTTATGTCAAGTAGTTTTGTTTTTAAATTCTTTTTATTATGAATAATTATATTTTTAAATATTTTTACAAAAACTTAAGTTGATAAGAACGAGTACTTAAATGATTATATCTCTAAGACTCTAATAACATCAATATAATAAATTAACAAAATTAAAAGAGAAAAAAATGGAGAAGAATGTAGAAAGGAATCCGTTTATATTGTTCTATATTTTATTGATGCCCGTCAAACAACTAAGTCAATGGAATTGTTTTTAGATCGCCGGTTGCAGTAAGTAAAATATAATCAATAATGACACACTTACTTTATAATAAGCATAAATTAAATTTAAAATATTGTGAATGCCCTATGCACTATTCATTTTTTGATAATTTATTTGAATAGGTCTTATATATTGTATTTCTTTACACTCAATTGTAACTACTAAGTAAGAATCAATTAGTGATAATTCTTAAGGAGTTTAAATAATAAGGTTTGATCGTGTCCTTTTTTTGAATGGGTGAATATCACATGGCTTATAAATTAAATAAAAAGATGAAATGATATAGAATGGAAATAAGGATAAGAGAATATATAATTCTATATTGATGTTTTTTTTTTGTATACAATATATATGGTGAAACTTATTTACTTTATAGGCAAAAAATAAATATAAATGCTACGACAAAATTTATCTAATTAATATCAATCAAAATTTATATAATGGAGACATAAAAAATAATAAAATTGGGTGAATATGAGATCCAAAATAATAATCGTATAAAAATCTCTTTGAGTTTGTATGAAATTTTTTGCATAGAATTTTTTTTGAATCAATAATGATCAAATTTTAGATTTTAGATCATAGAAACTCTCATACTATATCATGGAATTATTTTTAGTTGAGAGGAGAAGGCAAATAATAATAATAATAATAATAATAATAATAATAATAATAATAATAATAATAATAATAATAATAATAATAATAGTGTAATACTTTTTAGTACAATAATAGTAGCTTAGTAGACTCACACTAAGATTTAGATATAATTATTTGTTTAGAGAAAATAATACAGAATACATTATATATGGTATTAAACCGGAAACAAAAAGATAATAATAGATCAATTCTATATTTCTAAGAGATATCTTTTGAGTAAAATGAGATGAACCATAGCTAAAAATAAAAAATATTTAAACAAAATAAAATCAATCTAACAATACCAGTCTAAATCCATTCAAATCAATACATCCATATATACACACTAGAATACATTAATAATACCAACCTATACACATGCATGCATTTAATTAGAGACACAACAATTGCTAGGAAACAGCATTAACATATATATTTCTTTAAACTTTATTAATTGATCACGAAACTAGGTTTGAAATAGTCATTTCTATATATCTTTTTACATAAACTAAGTTATTATTATAACACCTGAAAGAATTATAATAATGAAGACTCTTTCTTTCTATCAAAAACATATAAGTGAGCATGAAATGTAGCTGTCACACGCACTATTATTATTATTATTATTATTATTATTATTATTATTAGTTCAACATACAATATTATAATTAATTATGTGATATGCATTGAATAATTCAGAGTTTAATTGCCGTCTAATTATTAATTTTTCTTCAATAAATAATTTAATTGGCAGATTATATGTATCTGGTTAATTATTTATTCTTAGAAGAGAAATCCTTCTAATATGGAACATAGCTTCCAAAGGTAGGTGAGATTTTAACAGAAGAAAAATAAAGTGATGTCATTTTTGTGGAATCTCAATCAAAGTTTAGTTGACTGAAACAATTCACTAAAATAGTGGAAGAAAAATGCTTCTATTGTCTTGACTTTTCTTCTTTTTTTTTTTTAAAGCCAACAATTGAACATTTCACCATTCATCCATTTAATTATTATTTCATACCCACAACGAGATCCTGTTATTACTATATCTAATATTTTCGCTTAATGATGGTAGTTTTCCTTAATAAGTATATAATTAAATATAATTTTAATTTGTGGTTGTAGTATACAAGAGAGGTTTTGCATGCCTCCTTTCATGCTTGCTTGGTCAATTGTTTCAACATATAATATAGTAATAATATTTTTAAATAATATTTTTATTCCTAACCTAAAAGGTAAATATTATATTATTATATATATATGTCAATAGAATAAAATTTAGCATCTAAATTTACTACTATACCCTTCAAAAGTTTTAACTACCAGAAATATGTATCATAAACAAACGTGTTTATAATTATTTATGAAATGATGCTAAAAATTTCTAATGCTAAAAAAATATATTTTTTAATTTCCAATATTCTAATATAATATTTTAATTAATATAATAATTCTAGGAATATTATTCTTAGTAATATATTTTTTAATCTTGAATCCTAATATATATATAAGCTATAAGATAATTGAGAATAGCACTTTTTATTTAAATAAAATATTCATTATATACACATTTACATCAGGATACATAAAATTTATCAGTTTGTGCATTTTTCGATTCATTAAAATCGAAAATACTGTTACATGTTCGGATATGTAGCCTACAAAAATTATTATAAGAAATGCGTTTAATATCGTCGGATTTTGTGTCGGACGATATTAATAAATTTAGCGGTGAATTTTTTGACGCTTATGAGTGAAAATTAATAATTAATAATACTCTTTTGTTTTGTCGTTCTCTCCTTCAATACTTTCTCTCTAATCCTCTCATCTTGCCTCTCTATTATCTCCGACAACCCTCTCCGACAACACTATCTTACTATTTTACTGTCGTTGTTGCTGCTACTTCTGTTTTTCTTCTTCTCGACACCGGCGTAAGGTTAGAAGCTCCTGCTATTCTTACTTGTTATTAGTTATTATAAATTAAGGTTTGTGTTGATTATTCCTTCGAGTTGCTTAATGAAATTTCTATTATATTTTTTTATTATTGTTAATTTGTTCTTATTTTTTTACTTAGAAATTATTTTTGGTGCTTTAATTTTCTTTTTAAGTTGCTTGCTATTTCAATTAGATGATAATTTAGAATTAATTAGAGAAATCATAAAAATTGGTTTGACGATGAAAAAATTAAAATAAATTATATGATTTAGGGTTTATTTGTTTTACAAATTTAGAATGCTTTGAAAGTTTAACAAATATATGCATTTCAGTTGCTTAGTAGCAATGCTTAAAGTCTCTTAGTGGGTGTATTAGGATTTAAATCCTTGTATGTTGCCTTAATAATGATTGAAAAAATTAAAACAGAACAGAATTTAAAGTTGCACAACTTTCTCATATGATGTTATATGATGAGTCTAAAACTTGTTTTAAATTCATCCGTTTAGCAATCCACTGTCTCGGCGACGCCACTTCCATTGACGGATGCTGAGGTGTCGAAATCCTCTCATGGAAGCCAGCCAGTTGATGCCCTCCACCACCTTCTATCGTACAGTTGACAATTTGGTCTGATGGCGGAATAACGTAAGTACTATTTTAAGTCTTTTATATGCTGAAAGTGTTTGATAACTCGCGATTAGTGATTCTTGATTATTGATTCTAATTTTAGTGAATTTAGGATTGTATGTTCGAACTGCTGAAGTGTTTGATATACAACGATTAGTGATTCTTGATAGGAGATTATAGTTTTAGTGGAATTAGGGTTGTAAGTTTAAATTGTTGAAAGTGTTTGATATATCCTGTTTATTGATTATTGATTATAGTTTAGTGGATTATTGAATTTTGCTTCGTGATTATTGACTACCGTTCATTGATTGTTGATAATTGGTGCTGTTTAAGTTAATTGTTGATGGATAGAGTTTGTCGCGCATTCCAGTTATAGATGAAACTCTGCCAAAATTTCTAAAATTTTTTTTATATATTATAGTTATTTGCTTCTAAAATTTTAATTTATATTACCATATTGGTTTATTGTGAATTGTTGATAGGTTTGCGCCAAACAATAACGTATGTACTCAGGAGATGACCAACGTCATCAAGATGATGTATGACTATCCATGGCCAAGCTACAAGAAGATCCTCTTTGAGACCAGAGAGCGATGGTTTCAGAAGTGGGTAGTAAGAACTTAATCTAGTCAAACCTTCTTAGCTAGTTTATATCTTCTATTTTGTTTAATACAATATATTTTGATTAACAAATTTTAAAGTTTCTTTGTGCAGCTGAATTTTATATAGGACAAGGAGTACAATCTTATCATCAGGAAGATATACGACCATCGTATGGGTTGGCGATTGCAACAGATGCTGGAGGAGGTATATGAGAGGCGTGACCACCTCACTTCCTAGCTCCGCCTAAAAATCAAGAAGGCTTTGTACATTCATTGGGAGATCGATGAGAAATTCAGGCATCAGCGTCTCACAAACAGAGCTAACAGGGCATCGGCCAGGTCGTCCAAGTATACCTAGGGATGGCAACAGGTCTCCATGGGGGTAGGGACATTCCCCCCACCCCCGCCCCCCCCCCCGCCTCATCCCCGTTACGGGTAATAGGGACTCCGTATCCATCGGATACCGGGGTCTCCGCAGATTTTCGTAAAAAAAATAAAAATCGAGAAAAAAATAAAAAATAGAAAAAAGATTAAAAAATTAAGATAATCCTCAATTATCATTACAAACATAATTTTCATAGTCTTCAATGACTTAAATAGGAATAACCAATAAATATTTAATACCAAATTACATTAAAAAACAACCAAACATAATAGCATAACCATAAACAACCAAACATATCCATAATCCATAAACAATAAAATATAATTCATCACATTGTAAATACATAATTCTCAAGCCTTCTTTCATTCTGTAATGATAATGATGTTAGATTCCGATTTACTTGAATCTTACATACATAAATTACAAAAATCACAAACATATATTATGCAAATCATAATCAGTATAAAAAATATAAATCATAATTAACCTAACTCAAAAAATTATAACACAAACACATAAATTATTTAAATCAGAATCAAAATCAGAAATCGTAACATAAACACATAAAATTACATAAATCACAGAATTCACAAAGCATCACATAAATCATAAAAATCAGAATTAGAATAAAAAACATAAATTATAGTAAACCTAACTCAAATCAAAGTAAAAAAAAAAAGAGTAAAATTTATGATGCTTTAAACCATAAACTAAAAATCAAAATCAGAATTACAAACTAAAAATTCCTAATGCTTCAAATCAAAATCAGAATCACAAATGCTTCAAATCAAAGTAAAAAAAAAAATTAGAATTCACAGAAGCTACTTACCGGAAGGAAGAATAGAGGCTTAGAGATCGGACGCTTCAATGGCAAAGACAACGAAGACTGAGAAGCGCGCAGAGGCTCGAATGCTTCGACCGCAAAGATGGCGATAACTCACTGTTGTTATGACGTTGAGACTGAGAGAAGAGGATCTTAGCGTTGTCGGTGAGGGACTTAGGGAGTAGCAGGTGGCGGTCGGCGGTCGGCAGTGATGAATTTGTGAGAGGAGACGGTTTGAAAGTGATAGAGTCGAAGAGAGGAGAGGACATAAGAGAGGAGTGTGACAAAGTGTGAGTGACGGCTAGCTAGGGTTTGTTCTCAACTCTTATATCTTATATATATATATATATATATATATATATATATATATATATATCTAATAGGAGCATTTTATTATTTTCACATAAACGGGAATTAAACGGATCCCCACGGGGGTGGGTACCACTATCCCTGCCCCGCCCCATATAATAAATGAGTCCCTGTCCTCGCAGGTACAGAAAGCCCTCTATATCTGCACCTCGGTGAGTAAATTCTCACGGATACCCACCACGCTGGGGATTTTTGCCATCCCTAAGTATAATGGCGGCTCAGCGACCTTCATAAAGACTAAGGCCAGGCTAGTATATAGCTTCTCTAATTTTGTTATTAACTTAGTTATATTCTTTGACATATCATTGGTAGGCATCCTAACATATTATTTCAATGCAACATGTGTAGTTGAAATCGTTGGATCACGATGCGATATTGGTAGAGACCTTCAAGTACACCACACTTTGAAAGAGAACAAAGAAAGATTTGCTGATCGTTGGTCTGCAGATCATTATGTGATTAAACATCTGATCTCGTGATATAAAATTATCAATTAATTGTACAGTTGTTGTCCTAATCATAATGACATGTGTTACACAAGAGTCCTACACGTAGAGACTGAAGACTGCAACTCAGCAATCTCAGCAAAGTGGGGAGGATGCCAGTGTCTCTGCTGCTTCAGTCGTCGATCCTGATGCAGTTTGGCATGAGAACACCTCAGCGCCATACAAGAACCATGTATATGGGTTGGGGTCGTTCTTTGCCAGCAACTTCTGCACCTCTACATCTGCCTCTGCCACCAGTCGAGTCATTGATCCTGAGAAAGGCATTGATTTGAGGCTGCATGAGCAGGAGCTTACTCGGAGCCTTCACGAATAGGCTTTGGAGCCGAATGACACTCGGGAGAGGTATCAGGAGATTCTCACATGCATGATGGACATAGATGCTCAGGTTGGAGTGGAGGGAGCAGCTAGAGCAGGTTCAACGGATGGAGCAGCAGATGACGGTGTACCAAGGTTAGATGCGCTGGTAGTGGCGCTGCTGGTGACAACGGCACTATTGGTGACAGTAGTGCTGTTGGTCGGATACAGACATCACCGCCTTCTTCGCCACCTTAATAGAATCACGAGAATGACGACGACGATTACTACGTCGATCTTTAGGGTTTAATGCTTTATTTTACTGTTTCATTGTATTTGATTTATTTGACTTTTAATTTATTTAAATATTTGATATTTAATAATATTTTATAATTAGTTTATATTATTTATAATTTGACCACTAATTATGTGAAAAATAAATTTAAATAAAAATTAAAATAAAAAAGTTTTTATTTTTAAATTGCGTCACAATATTTTTTTTAAAAAAATCGACATTACTGTTGGATTTACTGAGGGCATAGTCCAACAGTAATAGTGCGAAAAATAGTATATTATGGCACCAACGTTACCGTCGAAAAAATCTGTCGATAACTAAAAATTTTTTCGAACAGGTAATTTGCCGCAGAATCTTACGGTAATTACTATCGGACGAAAAAATCCAACGATAACTAGTTACCGACAAAATTTATACCGTTGGATTACTTTCTACAGTAAATTCGCCGGTAATTAATTTATTGTTGAATTTTATTCATTTTCCTAACAATCATTTCGACGGTATTTATCGTTTTTTTTTTCTTGTGCAATTAAAATGAATAAAAATAAGACTAAAATAAGACTAAATACATAAAAAATTACAATTTTTTTTAGTTACTAACTGTAAAAATAAGACTAAATACATAAATTAATAAATTTTTATATTTAATTTAAATGTGTAAATAATGATTTTTTATTTAAATAAAAAAAAATCTTGAGAATAGTCTATATATTTTTACAACAATAAAATTAGGTAATAAATGAAACTAAACTCTTTTTCAATCAATAATCATTAAAACCCATTTAGATGAATGGAAAAAAAAAAAGAACACATCATCGTAATTTTTTCTCCAATTTAAAGTCTTTCCAACGTAAGTTCTAAGTATTCTCTATTACCATGATTAATTTTTAATAGAAAAAGTTCGTTTTCCAACAAATTAAAATAAAGTGATGTCTTCCACGGAAGTGATTTTGCATAGATTAAAAATGCCACATCATATCGTCATTAGTATGACTTCAAGCTTCCAAATAGAAACAGATTTGATGCAATGCAATGACACATTCTGTTCTTTGAAAATCAAAATAGGTGGCTCTATTTTGTACATTAAATAAATTATTATTATATGGTTACATGTTTGACTTAATAGTACCATCAATGCTTCATCAAATCAAAATGCATATTTTCTTCTCACTATGCTATGACCAAGACTACAGTTAGTCATCAAAAATATATATTTGCTTTTTTTTTTCTTTCCTCCTAAGGATCTTACGTATTTATTAACTTCCGGGGTCAAAATTAAGTATCTTTTTTTTTTTCTTTTCATCTTAATTTTATACATGGACCAATAAAATAATTTAGATATATTATATAAAATTAGATGAATATTTACATACAGTTATTTTAATATAAAATTAATAGTAAAAATTATATATTAGATAATTTAATAGATTTAATTAAATTATAATTTAATAATTTTTAGTTATTAACTTTAGATGAATTAAAAATAACTACACATAAATTTTTATCATAAAATTAACAATTTTTTTTTCTAAAAAAAAAATTAATAACGATCGTCATTCTGTAGTCTAACACTTATCTCGTTGGGTATATATTATATAAATTTATAAATAAATAATTATTTATGAAATACCACAATTTTCAACTAAGATCATTGCTATTTCAGACAGAGATACCAGGTATATATAATATCTTTAGTAAGATTTTTTTTTCCGTTATATTTATATTTTTATCGGTACTAACAGCTAATTAATAAGGAAAAAGAAAAAAAAAATTAAAAGGGTGCTAATTGAATCTGGTACTTGTGTTTGCATAAATTATTATAATAGACTTTGCAAGTCAAGATATTGAATAGAAGTAATCAATATAAATAAAATATCGTGGCACACACAAATACACAATGGCTTTAATACCACTCTAATCACACATTACTTAAGTGCTTTGTGATTATAATATTGAAAAGCACGTATCATGGTTTGCAATATTTCACATGAGATTAGGGATTGAATTTAGAAAAAAAGAAAAAACTGAATAATTTTTTTTTTTAAAATAGAGAAAAATATCAAATTCATTGATACAAACGGACAATTTGACAAAAAATTCTACATTCGACCCAAATTATTGGAGAGCATTCGATTTCATCACGGTGAAAAATGAATTTGTGGCAAACCTTTAAGCAATTTGACTATAAAGATGCAAGTCATTGCAATTTATTCACTACAAGGGACATGCCAAATAGCGTCAGTTTTTTTGGAGAATTGTAGCGATTTTGTGAAGTAAATGTTAAGAGTGGGGCATCATGAATATGGAGGAATCTTATTTATGGCAGAAATTTCTTGAGAAGAAATAAGAGATTGAGTATTGAAAAGGGTTAAAAAATAAAGGTATGGAAGAATAATTAGGTTATGAGTATGGATAAAATTCTTATGAACAGAAATCTCTCAGTGGACAGAGTTAAGGAGCTGATCATCGAAGGAGAAAGGTGGAAACAAAAAAAAAAATAAGAGCCTTATTTCCAAGGAACATAAGTGACAAAATTTTACAAACGTCCATCATCAATTTACTGAGGAGTGAAGATAGATTAATATGGCCATTTAGATAGGATGGGGGGCTACACTGCTAAGACGGGATATCATGTGGCAAAGAAGAAAAAATAGGGCAGAGAAAAAGCAGGACCTTCAACAAGCACAGATATAGCTTATCTTTGAAAGGAGATCTGGGGAATACACGTTCCATCGAAGATAAGCATGTTTTTGTGGAAAGCCGCACAAAATATAATACCAATCTATAATAACTTATTGAAAAAGAAAATAACTAATAGTCCTATCTGTCGAATTTGCAGGGAAGAGATAGAGACTACAAAACATGCTATTCTTTTATACCCGTTGACCAGAGTAACATGGTTTGGTGCACAGTCAGTGCTTACCAATACTATCGATAGTCAAGTCATTTGCAAAATAGTTGCTTGAAGTGTATAGAAAAATCAAAAGAGAAGGGAGGGAAGAGGCAGATGATCTAATTGAAAGAATTAGAGTGCTAAGTTGGGAGATTTGAAAAATAAGAAAAACTATATTATATTTTAAAACACCAAACTCAATCCTAATGCTACCATCATCAGAGCTAAAATTCTAGAACCAGAAATCAAGGAAGCAATGCAAAAAAGGAACAATTCAAACAAAACTAGAATAGGAGTATAAGCAGGAGGAGTATTACCTAGAGACCTCCATCGAAGAACTGGTTGAAGGCCAACGTAAATATTGCATACAGAAGATCTACGGTAGAGGGAGCAACTACAGTAGTAATTCAGGATAACTCAGGTCGAATACTAACAAGAGAATCAATGAGAATCAGAGCTTATTCCAACCTAGCTGCAGAAGCAAAAGCAATGAGAAGAGCACTAATTTTAGCTAAAATCTTAATTTGGAGCAAATCCTAATAGAGTCGGATAATTTATCTCTCGTACAAGCAGTGAAATCAAAGATTTATATAGTAGAGATGGAACCAATTCTTTGAGATATCCTTGTTCTGGTAGAGGGTCTTCCTAGTTGTGGCTTCACATGGGTTCTTAGAGAGGAAACTAAGCTTGCAGATAGAGTGGTGAAGTTTTTTCTGATAGGCCAATTGGAAGAAAACTGGAGATGGAAGCCCCCACGAGAGATAGCAGAACAACTGTAGAGGGAGGCTACAAATCAGTACAGATGCTCTAGTTGAAGCTATTTAGTGGGCGAGACTCACAACATAGTGCATTCCAGAAATCAGAGGCAAAGGAATCTGAACTTCGCAGAATCACTGTAGGAGGAACCTGATGCGAATTTCGGGACTTGACCATCCTCTTTCAGTCATCAACAGTGCTGATATGACATAACTGAAGAGGAGAAGCGCCACCGAGAATAACATTAACACGCCCAGACACGGTAGCCAAGCAGAGAAGGAGAGATTGGACGCAGTCAGAGATCCAACGGGAGCTTTGTTGGCGATGCAGAAGGGCGGCGGAGATGCATTCGATGGCGGCTTCACCAGCGGACATTGGAAGCAGACATCGGCAGCAGATGTGAGTTATAATAGCAACGGATATTAGGATATAGAAGCAACAGATACTTTGAGACAGAGGGGCAGGGTGAAGCAGCGTCAATACAATCTCCGGCGTCGATGACGGACTGACGGTGGCAACTGTTACAAGCTAACGGAAATTATGAGAGAGTTGCAGAGAGGATTTTGAATCTTCCTGGGCATGATTGTGGATCTGGTTTGTCGACCCAAATTTGCTGGGTTATTTGGCCTTGGACCAAGACACCCAAAAAGAAAAAACAATGTAACTATTTTTTTTTAAATTATTTGTCTCAAATGTATAATTTAACTAAAAAATACATAAATAATTATATTTTTAATATACTTTGCATCAAAATTTTGTTTTAGACTTTAAAAATGACTATAAAGTAATTATGCCTATTTTCTTTCAGGTTGCTTTAAGTTGAGTTTTTCTTTTCTATTTTAAAAATAACAATAATCGAATTCTAATATTTTAATTTTTTATCATAAAAGCTTTGGTACTATAACATAAAATTACTCATCCTAAAATTTTAAATACCCTCATGACATAGTATCAACGAGATTACAATTAAAAATTTAGTAGAATTTAATTTTTTTTTTCTAAAATTAGAAGTGATACTCAAATCCGAGATCTTTAAATAAAAATAAAAAAACTATATACCATTTAAATTATAATTCGTTGGCTTAACAAAATTCAATCCTTATTATTATCTTAGTAGGATTTAATCTTTATTATTATTTTAAAAAATATATATATAAGTCAAAAACTAAAAAAAACTTAATATATATACAAAATCATCCTTCAAATTTAGAAAAAACTTTTGTATAAAAATATATATATATTAAAAATATAATTATTGATATATCTCTTTTCTATCGATTTAATATTTTGGATAAGAAGTTTTATCAAAATATATAGTGTAACTTCGACACACAATATTTTACTATATCTTGAGTAATTTAATTAGTATTATTTAAACTTCTTATTCATACTGACTAAGCAAGGCAGTCATAGTACTCTCTATTTTAATATTTTTTCTTCCGACTAGTATTACGTACGCAATATTAATTTCGATCACTTTCACACTTATCCAGTAATCAAGATTGATTGGCTTCATAATTTTCAAGTGTATGTTATATATGAAAATGAAGGTACATAATATTTCCTTAGTGTTTCTTACAAGTATAAACTAGTACTACTTTACATTTATTTGATAAATAATTAAAAATTCTATATATATATAAATATTGTCCTTTTGGCTTTTAAAAATTAAAAGTATTTATATATAATTTTTAACAGTTTTTTTCATTTTTCAAATTAAAAAATATAATTATATATATTAAGATAAATATTCAAATTTAAAAAATATTTGAAAAACCAAGAGAATAACTATTTTTAAAAATCTAATAAAAACCTATTTAATTTTATGCATGTGCATGTTTTTGTCAAACCAACGTATTTATGATAACATTAATATTATGCACATGTTGATATCACGTGCTACTATTATATTATTCACCGCTAATCAAACTCGTGACTTTTGAATATGTTATGTGCTCACATAGTTGACAAAAAATATATATATTTTTTCTTTATGTATGATGAAAATTTTCGTGACAAAAATGCAATACATTTCACCTGTCATATTGTGCTATTAATTATGGAATCATTATTTCATATAAAAGATAAGAGAACAATCAAATCAATCAAATCTAAAAATAATCATTCATGTTATCTAGTCTTTAATTTTAATTAATTTGTCCGACACATGGAATTTCTAAATTCTAACTTATTTTAGCAAATTCCAAAAGTTAAGGCAATTACCAATTAACCTTACACATGGCTTTGTTTGGACAAATATATATCTCATAAAACTTCTAAATTCAAACTTAGATTCCACATAAGGCATTAAGCAATTAATTTTCCAAATGGCTTCATTTGGAAAATACATATACACACACTTCACTCCACAAAACTAATATAATTAAGGATAAAGATAACTTACACTAACTAGTTAATAATAATTACAGAAACCATGTTTTTATTTGACTAGTAAATGTTATGAAATTTTATTTTATTTTATTTTCTTCCTTTTGTCTAAATACATATGTTTAAATAAATATAATTATATATTTTGTATTTAATTTTATGTATAATGATCTCATTATTAGTTTATATAATAAAAAATCAAGATTATTTATTAGTTTGAATCTTAATAAAAATAAAACTAAATATACTATTTTATTTTACCTAGATTCTTAAGGTTTAATAAGAATCCATAACCAAGCATAAACAAAATGTCAAGATTTTGGTCCCAATAATATATATTAAAGTTACTTAATTAAATTTATCTATTAGAAAATTGTTATTAATTTATTATTAGAGTTGCTATAATTATTTATTTTGTTTTTTTCTATTAACTTAAATTTTTGGAATAAGTAATATCATAATATAGTATGAGAGTTTTATATGTATGAAAGATTTAAAATTTGATTTTTGGTAAATTCTAAAAATTAAAAAAAATAACATAAAGTAAATAAAAGTAAAAAAAAAAACTTATTCAAAAAATAAAACAAATTTAAAGAAATTCTTACTTGATAGAATATTAGAAAAATATAATAATTTATGTTATTTTTTCTACCAGTTTAAATTTTTATAATAAGTGTTATTATACAATCTAATAAAAATATATTTAATGAATTTTGATTGAGAAATATCAAAAAATTATCCATTAACATCATGAATAACAAATTAAGATAATGATGAAGAACTATATCAAGATCAAGAATTAAAGTTTTTCAAATATGCTTATGGATTCAAATATTCTTCCGTTCTTAGATATTTTTTTTTAATAATGTAAAATGTATGGTACTAGAGTTGATGAATCTAAGAATTTTCATAGTATATAGTCATCTTTTTTTATTGGATCATTGAATTGAAATGACGTTAAAAATACATTGTAATAAAAGGTCATTTTTAATTTTGCAATTTCTCGAAGACGTGTACAGATAGAAGAATAATCACAGTTTTTTTTTATAATATAAAGGGTATTTTATTCATTTCGATTGAATACAGCAAACAACAATAAAAAGTATATTAATACACACATGACCAACGCATATATTAGTTTATATTAATACAATAATTTAAGTATATTGTTTAAAAATACAGTTGGAAAAATAATACAGAGATGTTTGTAGTTTTTAACCAAATTCTTAAGTTCTTCTTCTTTTTCGGATGCAGCCGAGCACTTCTTCTTTCTCTTCCTCCTTTTTTATTATTGTCGTTGTCGTCATCTTCTTCTTTTTTTATGCACTTCTTTTTTTTAACATCGTTGTTGTCGTTACTGTCGTCACTATTGTCGTCTTGTTTAATTTCATCTTTTCTTTTTTTCCTTCGCATTTTTTTTTATTATCATCGCGTCATTGTCGTCCTCATCTCATCTTCATCTTCTCATTTTTCTACAAATATTCAAAAAATTAGAGTAGTACATAAAATTTTGATACACAATACATAAATTTTAGTGCATAACACAAATTTTAATATACAACTATATGTTTAAAATATTGACTCACCCAATTAATAAAATATATGACAGCAAAATTTGTGTTTTATATATAAAAATTTGTATATTATATCGACAAATTTGTGTTACGTGTAAAATTTTTTGTGTTATATTTCAAAAATTTATGTGTTATATCAACAAATTTCTGTATTTTTTAATAAAAATTTATATACTCTAAAAAGCAAAAAAAAAAGAAAAAGAAAAATGGTGATGTATATGCGTTTTTTTTTGGGTTAAATTTAACATCAATTTAATTAGATTTGGATAAAAAAATGTTTGTACATGCAACATCATTCGTTAATTAATAGTTGGAATTGAACTGAACTTTCTTGTAAGCTTCAAAATTATTGTTTTGGGTTAATTATGCATGTAAACCGCCAAAGTAGGTTTCTTATATATTTTCATTTGGTCCAAATAATATTAGACCTATCTTTGTTTTGAGGTACGTATGAATTTGAAAACTTTAATTTTGAATAAAAAACTATCAACATTATGTTGTGGCAGTCATTAATGTTTGCTTTTGATAATTTACATTGACCGGCAACATACTAGTCACTAACATTGTTTAGGATATTATTGAATGTCTTTAGTATTTCTCCAATTGACTTGATAGGTACTTCATGACACTAAAAATAATAAGAGATTTAAATATTAAAAGATATTATGTGGAGTATTTTTGTATATTTTTATTTTTAGTATTAAAATTTAAAAGTTATCTTTATATCATAAAAAGAAAATATAAAAAACACAAAAAAACCAATACAAATAAAATAACATTTCTTATATAAAATACACATTGGAGAATTATGTCATATAGCTACAAATTTGAAAAGAGAGCCACTCAAATAAAGACATTTAAAACGTCTTTTTTTAAAAATATTTTTTAATAATTAAAATTTAATACATATAATCGATTAGATGGTGCTATTTTTGTTATAATTAAGCCAGACAAATTAATTTGACCAAAAAAATAATGAATCAAATCTTAAACTGGTCTAAATTAATATTATTTTTCATAAAAAATGACTACAATATCCTTATTATAGAAAATGACTAAAATACTCCTATTATATATATATATATATATATATATATATATATATATATATATATATATATATATATATATATATTAATTTTAATAATCCTAAATTCTAGCCCTTTACTTCTCTATCATCGTAAGGTTAGGATTTAGAGTTTTTGATATATATATATATATATATATATATATATATATATATATATATATATATATATATATATATATATAATATGAATATATTAGTCATTTTTTATAATAAGAGTATTGTAGTCATCTTTTATAAAAAATAATATTAATTTAGACCGTTCAAAATTTGATTCACTAGTTTTTCGGTCAAATTAATTTATCTGGACTAATTTTAACAAAAATAACACACGGTTTAATCGATTATATGTGTTAAATTTTAATTACTAAAAAATATCTTTAAAAAAAACGTTTGAGACGTGTTTATTTGAGTGGTACCTATTTAAAAAATGAGAGTCATTCCTACTTTGAATTTCCATAGAAGGATATAGGTAAAAAGTTTTTCTTAAATAAATTAAAAATATCAGTATTTCTCAAAACAAATAAAATATCACTAAATAATTAATACCAAAATCAACTTTTTAGTAAATAAGAACCTGTTTTAGATTTCAAACGTGGGCAAAGAAATCCTAGATTCTTTGCTTATAGAAATTTGATAATATTAGGAAGATAATTATCTAAAAATTTAATTTAATATTTATAATTTCTGTAATAAAATCGCTTATCTTAGAAAATTAAGAGGATAGATAATATGCTCCTTTACAAAATAATCTTTTTTATAATTTTTTTTATTTATCTTATACTTTTTTTTATTAAGATTCATCAAGAATTTAATTATAGATTTTTTTGTTATAAAAATTTTAATATTATACTATGAAATAATCACTTTTCTTAATAAAAACTTAAACAAATAAAAAAAAAACACATAAATAATTATATCTCTCTAAAATTTTATATATGTAATATCTAGCTATAATAACATACTCATATATCTAATATTATTATGTACCCAATTATTTCAGCAATAATTCAGAAATACAAAATAAAATTATTTTATACTGTGTTGTTAGACTGACGCTCTAATGTCCCTCAAACACTATTAACAAAAACTACTCTTATACGTATTATGTCATAAATCATATTTAATAAATAAACAATAATTTGATAAGAACACAAATAATCTTAATATCTATCAATTTTTATATATTGGTCACCGTTTTAATTGATTATATATTTTGTTTAGTCCATCTGCCTTTTGTTCCAAGGTTCCTATATAGCAATATTCAATATATATAAATGTATAGACATAGTAAGTATAGCAGCCCATGATTATTAAGAATATATATAAATGCATGGCTGCTACGATCCTAATATTAAGATTCTTGTTTTGTTTTGGGGAGGGGGATGTTCTTAAAATTATTATTTTAAGAGATCAAGTCATCAAGTACAGTTTTAGTTAATTAGGTTGATAAAGATACATTAATTAGGCTGCTTCAACACAAATATTGATTAATTAGGATTATTTAGGATTCAACAGCAGCCCAAAATGTAATATATATTTTTTCGGTAATACCAAAATGTAATGGTTTAATAAAGACCGTAGATACACAATAAAAAAGCATGTGGTAATAAAAAATTATAAGATATTTATTAGTAGAGGACACGAAAAATTATATTTCTAACCTATTTTTCTACGTAAGAATTTCTTTTGAATTGAAACATGAATTTTGCATAAATTATTCTCGCTCTCTTTTTTTTTTTAATAATGCTCAATTTTTTTCTTTTGGAAGTAACGAAAATCAAATTATAATTTTTTTATTATAATAAAAATTTTGATAATATATCATAAAATTATTTATCTCAAAAATTTAATATGTTAAGTAAGAATATATAAAGAGTTATATATTTAATACTTTTCACGTGCTTATTATATATTGACGAATAATTTTGTTTAATATTCTAAAAAAGTAAGAGATCAATTTCTTAAATTTTTATGTTTGTTAAGAATCAATTCGAGACATTACTCTAAAATAATATGCAACTATATGTATGTATATAGCATATTATATTACCAATATAATAAGAACCTTTTTATATTTATTGATGATGACTTTTGAATGCGTAACATATAAATACATGCTAGATTATACATTTATACTACTAGCGTTTATTATAGTTCACGGATTTAAATTTCTCTATTCGCTAAAAAAAATACCTCTTCTAATAAATTACACTATAAAAATAAGGCTCATCCTTAAACGCTCCTTGCTAAGTATGGAGTGCTGCACACCTTGTGAATTTGTTAAATCTAAACTCTTCATTTATTATATTTTATTTGAATGGCCTGGATTTAAAAAGGTAACCTGTTAATCAGGTTAATTATTTTTTTTACAAATTTTAAATTTTTTTGGCAAGTCTCAGATATTGGGATGAAGTTCAAAATAAAAAATTAGTATATAAATATTAAAAACAATATGTCTGTACAAAAAAAAAGTTATTGGACTTTAGAATTAAAATAAATAATACATAAAAAATAAGTTAAAAATTCATATACTAAATCCAAAAAAAAGATATATTAGAATCTTAAAAAAAATATTAAATATATATTATGTATATAATATTAAAATTTAAATAAATTTTGTTTTGTGAGAAATAAAATATAATATTAAATATAAACACAATGATAAAAAAATTGTGTTATATATATATATATATATATATATATATATATATATATATATATATAAAATATTAAAATTTAAATAAATTTTGTTTTATGTGAAATAAAATTATAATATTAAATATAAATACAATGATAAAAAATTTTGTATTATATATATATATATATATATATAATTTTATTTTGTGTGAAACAAAATTAAAACATTAAACATGAACAGAATGATAAAAGATTTAGTACTATATAAATTTAATTAAAAAAATATTTATACAACATAAAAAGCAAATAAACATATAATAATTTTATTTTGTGCGAAACAAAAATTCATGTAAAAAAAATATTTATATAATTTTTTATTAACAATTTTTTATTGAAATATGTTATTTTATTATATTTATAATATATTATTGGGATAATTATATTATTTTAGTTAATATATATTATTTAGAAAAATATTTAAAATTTATTATTTTGTATTAAGAATATTATTAAAAATATATTATTATTTTTTCTTAAAATAACATTTTCTTTTCTTTCGTTCAAATACTGTGACAACAAAATTTTTTGTGTAATTGCTTCTACTCAATAAATATTATATTCATTTATTTTTATATTGTATGTAAAATAAATAATTAATGTTTAAAAAAGTTAATAAAGGAAAGAAGTATTTTTTTTTTACCAATTCTTAGGTGAATATAAAGAGATTATGTCATTTGAACTATAATTCATTGGTAAAGAAAGAAATACTCTTAATTATATATTAAATAGAATAATTATTTATTAGGCTCATTTTTATACAAATAAAAATTTTTCTTAGTTTTATATTTGTAATATTTTATACCAATTAGCTTCAGAATTTAATTATTTTTTGAATAAATTAATAAAAAAATAATACAAATAATTGTTTAACTATAATTGTATTTTAATTTTTTATTCTATTACGTACACGTTGAGGTTAATTTGAAATAAAAGATAATGGATTTGTTGTAACTGCCATGCATATTGTGTTTTGACTGCGTCGTCATCTGAGAATCATGCGCCTTCATGGAAACCGGGCTTCTTCTACAGAATCCGTTTTGCGTTTGGAGTTAGCTAGCAGTGGCGACAGACATGCGTCTTCCTTTTCTATGGCAGCAATTTTTCGGACTTTGATGGTCATTTATGGTAGAAGTGGGATAGGGTGGGTTCAATAACGTCAAAATCTATAGCTAGCTAAAATGATAGTGGAAGCACCTGCCATCAAACAAAACAGTGAAAATATTTGAAGACATCACATCGACAATAACAGAATAACAGAGGAATTAGTCTTTTTGTTAGTGCTGGTTTGTTTGTTCAGCCCATGACAAAAAAATAATAACAATAATAAATAAATTAAATTTACCTGATAACTTTTGATAGTAGGTTAACTTTTAAGGAGTGCTGCACTCCCTATTTTATCTGGAGTGCACTAGCTTTCGCCTAAAAATAATGACAATGTCATTATTTGAATTCTTCTTTCTATTTGTACTAGACTACCCGAAAATAAACAAATATTATTCCATGTATAAGTTGGAACGAATATGTATACGCTTATACCTATATCAATTTTGTTTGATAACTAGTATGAATAAATTAAAGTCCGTAGTCTCTCATTCACAATTGACTGCGTAATAATAATAATAATAATAATAATAATAATAATAATAATAATAATAATAATAATAATAATAATAATAATAATAATAATAATAATAATAATAATAATTGATCCGTTATCCTAAAATCAGCTTATATCAACAACTTTGAAATTAAAATCGGCAGGACATGATAACTTTTTTACAATTTTTTTCACACTCAACCCATTAAATTCTCAAATATCAAACTACCAACAAAGAATCCATCAAAATCAGTAACAAGTGATTGATATATACAAGTGATTTATATAATAATAATAATAATAATAATAATAATAATAATAATAATAATAATAATTCTTAATCGACTAAGTTTAAACAATTATAATTAATATTAATTGATTTTTATTTTAAAAAAATAAAAATTTAATAATTATTAATTAATGACAATTTAAAAATCAGAATTACTAATTAATGACAAATTGAGTGGTAATTAATTGATTGGGTGTTAATTATCTACCAAAATTTTTATGCTAATTATGCATGTGTAACATCCTTTTCGGCTGATTACATATTGAAAATGTGTTTCTCATTAGGTGGTTATCAAGTGGATTAGAGAATCAATCTTCAATGTAATCATGTTCATATTTATTTCAATCTTTTTAGGGTTTAGCATCGATATTCAAATTTTATTACAAAGAAATCAATTAATTCAATCCGATTAAGTATCCCATTATATGTATAAATGACTCGGTGAATAGATAGAATGACTTGATCATTAGATAGAATAAAATTATTTGCCTTTTGGTTATAAATAACCTTTTTGGATGAATATGAGTAAAGGTTTGAAAATCGAATCCATCATCAAGTTAGTAGTGTTAAAAATTCAAAAAATAAATAAAAATATAATCAGGATTAAATTGGATATAGTGAAATGATATATTTATGTATAAAATTATATTTCTTTAAAATTTTGTGTAATTTATTATTTTAATCATATTAACGTACCGATTCAATCGATTAATTGTTTTTTTGGTTTTTGATAGATTTATTGCTAAAAGATTTATACCTTGAAATAAACTAATTTGTTTATTGTGTCAAACTAGCTAATTTAGTATGATTTTTAGAATTATATTAATAATAAAATGTTCTCATTTTTTTATTTTTCTTTTATTTAGGATTTAAGATTTAGGGTTTAGGATTTAGGATTAAAATTTTTTTAAGACTTAATTACTTAAAAAATTCTGAAAATAAAGAGAAAAGTAAAATAAATTATGGCTGTCATGTGAACATTTGTGGTCTGAACTGAAACTCTGAACTAAGGAGAACTCAAGAGCGATACCCTTTTTTTTGGTCAACTTCAAAGCTTCATTTTTGGTCTTGGTCAACGTCAAAGTAATAAACTCAGATACAAACAAGTGTTCTTTTTGGGCCTGATATGATCCATGTAAAAAACTATTAATAAAAGGTCCACCTAAACATTATTGGAGCATGCTATTCTTTTAAAAATTTAGACCAAAGCTATTACCAAAAAAAATTAGGACCAAAGCTGAAAAAAAAAATATGAAAATAATCTAAAAGAATGATTATCCAATCAACGGTGCGTCTTTAGGCCCGTATTATTAAACAGACAGAAATAAGTTGTTCTTGGACAACTTAGAAAGACGAAAAAGGGTATTTTATTGGTCTATTGCTCTGAATATTGATGACTTATAAAGGGTATTTTAGACGTTTCGCCTGTCCCACGTGCAATTCAAAGCAATCCAGTTCAGTTACAATTGGAGTCGTCTTTCTCGCGCAGTTGCCACTTGCCTGATTCCCCTCAAGTCTGCAGATTGCAGAATTTACAAATCCAATTCCCATTTTCATCCGTTTTCTGATTCCTAATGAGCAACAATGATCAGAGGTTGTTGAACCCGAACCCGAACTCGAATCCGGAAAGGGTGCTGGCAATCCCAGTGAAGAAGACTGATCCGGTGGAGCTGTACCGACCGTTACGCGAGTTGGTAGCGAGAAAATACTCAGAGAGCGATGCACAGAAAGTTGAAAGCGTTCTCGAAACCCTAAACATGGTGGAGCGGGGGGACCTCTCCCTTCCCATGCAACGTGACTGCCTCATCCACTACTTCAAATGCCTCTGCATGGTTGAGCCACTCTTCACCGCTATCTCCTCCGACGCCGATTCCGAACTTATCAACTTTGTCTGGTACGACGCCTTCTACTCTGAGCATAATAATGGAGTCAGCTCGCAGCCCAACAGCATCCAATTGGAGATGGCTGCTGTTGTCTTCAACCTTGGCGCCGTATGCAGCCAGATTGGGGCCTCTTCCGACCGCACCACCGCCCTTGGCCGTCATCTTGCAATGGACGCCTTCAATGCTGCCGCCATATTCTTCTTGAAACTCTGGAAGGATCTCGTCAAGGACGTCTCCGCCACCCTCGACTTGACTCTCCTCTTCGTCGAGAGTCTTCACTGCCTCTTCTCCGCTCAGGCTTTGGAGCTCAAATCACAGCAACAACTCAAAGACAACAGCAGTTCGGCTTTCGAAAAATATAGATGTGCTGTTTCGTTTCAATCGGTCAGTTTTGCCCCTAGACTGATTTTACATTTTATTTTTTTTATTTTAGATTTTCAATATGATGATGATGATGATGATGATGATGATGATGATGTAGGCTTCTGAGCATTATCAGAGAGCGTATGATCTGATAGTAGGTGATTCGGTTGCAACCGAGCATGTCCACAAATTTGACCAAACCTGGATAACTCATCTTCATCAGAAGAAGGAATTCTTTCAAGTGGAGGCACGTCAGAGGCTATCATCCGTCCAACCCATATCCCAGCCACTTAGATCATTCTCATCTATCTGTGCTCTTGATCATGATGCAGAATCTGTCAATGAAAAATTAGTTAGAGCGATTTGCTGGCGTGTGGAACGGTGGATGCCCAAGCTAGAAGGAGTATACCTTGACCTCGTCCTTTCCGAGGACAGCCCTTTCAAGATTATGGATGGTGGAAAGCTGGTGGCTAACCCATGGGACATGTTGCAATCCCCTCATCTTCGTCTTCGTCTTCGTCACATATTCTGGCATTGCCTTTGAAGAAGAGTGAGCCGTTGGACCTCTACGAGTCCTTGCGCAATTACTTTGTCCTCAAATACTCTGAGAGTGTGGCAAAGAGTGTAGAAGGCCTTCTCGAATTGCTAAACAAATTGCGTAGTGAAATGCTGCGTGATGACCTCTCTCTACCCTTGCGCCGTGACTGCCTCATCCTCTATTACAAATGCCTTTGCATGATTGAGCCTTTGTTCCCCATGACTTCCTCATCCAACCCACCTATCTTTGTTTGGTACAATGCCTTCAACCCACAACAGAACCCTTCTCAGCACAACATCCATTTGGAGAAGGCCTCTGTTCTCTTCAACCTGGGAGCCCTCGGCTCCCACATTGCTCTCTCCTGCGATCTCACCACCATCCAAGGCCAGCGCATTGCCATAGACGCCTTGCATGATGCTTCATATTGGTTCTTATTAGTAACGCATGAGGCTGAGAAGGCATCTGCCACCATTGACTTGTCAATAAGCTGCACCCAGATGCTGCACGAGATAATAAGCGCGCAGGTTGCTGACTTGGAATGCAATTTTCCTCATCCCCGTTATGTATCAGTTTCTGCTGGATGTCCTGTATGAATCGTCACCTACCTTTTCGGTTGATCTTTTCTTAGCGCATTTTATTTTTGTCAATCTTGATTTCTTGAATTGTTTGATTGGGATAATGTAGGTTTTTGTGCTTTATCGGAAAGCTTTTGACATGTCGACATTGGGGCCTTTAGCTGAGACTCGTGTTCAATCCTTGACAGCTCAACATCTTCTGTTGATTATGAGAACCTGCCTTATTGAATTTGCTCCTAGTGATGTCACTGAACAATTTCTTGTAGGGTATTGTAAGGCTGCACAATTTCTTACAGGGTATCGTATTCCAGTGGGATGTCAACCACCATGCTTGGACCTTCTCTCCAAGACTGGCCCTGTCATGATTAAGGATGGAAATCTTGTGGCCAACCTTAGTGGCAGTGACATTCGCATTGGAGGAGATGAGCTCCCAGGAGACCACAGTAACATGGCCATAGACCAAAACTGAACAAGCTTTAGGAATTACCTGTTTATTTTCATTTTTAAATTGGATATTGGAATTTTGTTTGTTGATGCTAGAAGCCTAGAACAAAATTTGTGAATATATTATCCTCATAATTTTGTTTGTTAATGTGTGAATATTTGTTTGTTGACGTGTGAATACTGAATATATTCCTTCTTATTTCTCACTAATTAGTAGTGATTTGTATGCCTCTGATCTTGTAGTTGTAGCCTTTATTAGTTATTGTTGCATATTGGCAGATAGAAGGTATCAAATTTTGTGACATGTGGTAGTAAAGAGAGTGATTTATTGTTTTCTTTTATTTTAGAGATATAACAGAGAGAACAATATATATTTTGCTTGGTTCTCCACAAATTTTGAATCAAATATTTTTGTCTTAATAAATTTTTATTATTTCAAAATTTTTTACATTGATCTTCCCATTACTTTTAATAAAGTTTCTGAAGACTAAAGTGTTTCCTTTGAACCAAAATTTGGTTGATTACTCTTTCCTAAATATGCAAGCAATTCCATCTGGTTGGCCATGAAAGCTTTCATTTTCTTTCTAGTATCATTGTGAATGATCTTGTTTTGGAAATAAAACAGTTGTGAAATTACTGAGAACAGTGACAAGGAATAGTCTCTCACTCTTTCTCTAATTTATTTTCTATTTTTCCCTTTGGAAAATAATAGATTAGGCATTTCCTTCTTGGAATGTGGAAGAGAATACATCTTTGTGTTGTTTTATTCTTTATTATAACAAATTTCCTCGTGTTCTTTTCTTGTTTGAGAATTGAGATTAATTAATCACTCTTGTTCAAAACTATTGCTTCTATTGTTATTCAAATCCTTCAAAATTTATTGTTTGTATCTACACAATTTTCCTGATGTGCTGCTACTAGATCCATTGATGAGTTCTGCATTGTTCATTGCGGTTTTCTTACCTAACAAGGTTGAAGGGTCACTGCTCATTTTGTATTGTTGGTAAACTAGTCATGATTAAATTTGTTTGTTGTCATCTGGTAGAGTAATTTCTTTTCTGATGAGATCTGTTTATAGGAGAACTTGGGTAGTCCCAAATTCAAAGTAAAAAAACAAAAAAGAAAGGAATTTCTTCTCTGATATTAAATAATTTTCTTGTCAGTTCTTTTTATATGTATAAAATCCAATCTTATTGTGTGTGGATGCACATAATTTCTTCTATTTTTTGGGATTCCCCACTTAGTCTTTCCCCTTGTATTTTGTAAAGCAAAACTCTGCCGGTATCAACAATTGTATTAACCTTATTGATTTATTGCTTCCGTTGTCTCTCATTCAAGAGTGAAAGAAATATATATTTTCTTTAGTTCTTGATCTGATTGTAGAATATGTTGCAATGATTACTTATTTTAACAATTTATATGTATATATGGCCATTTGTAACTATTTAGTAGGGCCATGCTGGGGTACCTATAGCATTTGGATATCTTTGTAAATGCTAGCTTGCCTACTTGTGTTATCTTCTTTTTTTTTTTTTTTGGGAACATCATAACATCAAGAGTATCTTTTGATTTGCACTTCCCATCATTTGGATATGACCTGCCTTTGGGCTATGTCTTGGTCACCATAATCTTCTGATGATTAAAGCTGAATGCTTTCCTAATAGGCTTCTGTATGATCTATGAAAGCATTGAAGATAGTCTATAAACAAAATAAAGTATATGCTAATGCCTTTCATGGTACTCAAGAATGAATTTTGCTCTCTGCCCTTTTTGCTCTTTGGGGTGGTTGAATTGTTAGAATTGATCAAACAAACAAACATTCAGTTACTAAGCTCTGTAAAGAAAAAAATATCTTCTCAAAGGTGATCATCTATTGTAGCTGGGATTCAAACATGAGGACAAGATTATTTTTACTTTGTTGATGCATGTCTTGCAGCAGTAGCACAATCTTTTTATTATTATTATTTTATTTGTAGAATAATCAATTTTGTGATAGAAACTATAAAATTTACATTTGAATTTGAATTTGAATTTTTGTGAGATGATGATGAAGATGAGAAAACACAGAGGACTGGGGTGAAAGAAATGCTGAAGGGGAGGGCTACAACAAGGAGAAAATCCATATAGAAGATGATTTTACTGATCCAGCCTGATTATGAGGAAAGCAAAGCAGAAACGGACTCAACAATTGGGTATGTTAAGGTAAAGCCATTTTCCAAATGGACCACGAATAAATTTTCTTCAGTGCCATTTTCTTTTCAATGGGTAGAGCCACAAGGTGGTTGAAGAAATTTTAGATATGTGATGAAGTGAGTTATCTCTGTGTGCTTTGTCTTCCTTAGAACCTACTACCAACATTTGTAACATTTTTTGTGTTCCCTGTGTTTCTTGAATTTATTGCTTGGTGAGTCTATGGTATGCTCCTATGTGTCCTTGAGTTCTTCGTTGCTTCTTCTATGCTTCTTTCTAGCATTTATTACTTCAATTGCTTGCATACTTGCTTCTTTGTCTTCCTATGTAACTATTAATCATGTGACAGGAAGCAATGCTATTTAGATTTTTTTTCTTTCTCCTTTTTAATCTCGGCCATGCATGTTATTGTCAAGCTTAGAAATCAAGTTTCCCAGTAAGCAATTCTTAGATTTTGGATTGATGTCTTAACTCTTGCCCTTTTTTTCCCTATTTTTTGTTCGATAACATTGAGTTGATTGTGACATCTACAAATTTTAATTTCTTTCCTCTTCTCATTCTTAGATTTAAGGGTAAATGACAAATAAACTTACTATTTTCGAGAGAACACTTAATTTTTTAACCAAAATTAGTTATGCATAATTTTCTGACAATTGAAGCTATGAGATACATAATTCTCTCAGTTCAAGTAAGTAACTCTTTAAATATTTTTCTATTTGTATAAGACTGAGATGATTGTGATTTCTACAAATTTTAATTTCTTCTGTCTTCTCATTCTTAAATTTAAGAATATAGAACAAATAGGCTAACTATTTTCTTTGTAGCATATAGGTTTTTAATTAAATTAATTATGCACAAGTTTGTTACTATTAAAAATATGAGACGCATAATTCTCTTGGCTCATGTGAACATTTATGGTCTGAAACTCTGAACTCAGTAGAACTCAAGAGTGATACCCGATTACCTGTTCTTTTTGTTTTTGGTCAACTTCAAAGCTTCATTTTTGGTCTTTTTTTTTGGGAAAACACCTTTGTTTTTGAACCACTTCAAAATATCATTTTTTTCTTTCAATGCTAATTTTGTCAAAAATAGAATCTTTGAGGATCAAAATAATAATTTACTTATAAAAATTGGATTAACCAAAATTTTGAAGATACGGTTTAATTGAATAGTGTGATCAGTAGTCTGAATTTGCATGAGCGTTTTGGTATATGGTGAATTGGTGATAGCCTTGAAGATTTTGTGGTTAATTACTGAAAAAATAGTTGTAATCAACGCATTGGTCTGTTGATCTGAATTGGCAAGTTTATAGATACACCTCAGCTCCTATAAAACTAAGGGTGATTATAAAGGGTATTTTAGACGTTTCGCCTGTCCCACGTGCAATTCAAAGCAGGGATGTTACAATTCGAGCAGTGTTTCTCGCGCAGTTGCTCTGGGAATGTGAAAGAGGGTGCGGAATTTACAAATCAAATTCCGATTTTCATCGATTTTCTGATTCCTGATACTACCCTATCCTGATTCGCCGGCGCCATGAGCAACAAGAAGTTGAACCCGAATCCGGAAGAGATGCTGGCAGTCCCAGTGAAGCAGAGTGATCCGGTGGAGCTGTACCGGCCGTTACGCAAGTTGGTAACGAGAATATACTCAGAAAGCAATGCAGAGAAAGTTGAAACCGTTCTGGAAACCCTAAACAAATGCCGCAGCGACATGGTGGAGCGAGGGGACCTCTCCCTTCCCATGCAGCTTGACTGCCTCATCCACTACTTCAAATGCCTCTGCATGGTTGAGCCACTCTGAGCATGAGGATGGGGTCTCCTCTCAGTGCAACAGCATCCAATTGGAGATGGCTGCTGTTCTCTTGCGACCGCACCACCGCCCTTGGCCGTCACCTTGCAATGGACGCCTTCATTGCCGCCGCCAGATTCTTCTTGAAACTTTGGACGGTTCTCGCCGAGGAGGTCTCCGCCACCCTCGACTTGACTCCCCTCTTCGCCGAGAGTCTTCACTGCCTCTTCTACGCTCAGGCTTTGGAGCTCAAATTACAGCAACAACAAAACAACAACAGCAGTTCGGCTCTTGAAAAACATCGATGTGCCGTTTTGTTTGAATCGGTCAGTCTTGCCTCAAGATTGATTTTACGTTTTTATTTTTTCATTTTAGATTTTTAATACGATGATGTAGGTTTCTGAGCATTATAAGAGAGCGTATAATCTGATACTAGGTGATCCGGCTGCAATCGAACATGTCCTCTCATTTGAGGTAACCTGGATAACTCATCTTCACAAGAAGGACAAATTCTTTCGGGATCATCCATCCTACCCAAATCCCTGGCACATGATTTACATGAACCACCATTCTCGTCTAGGTTATCGTGTGCTCTTCTTGATCAGGATGCAGAATCTGTCCCTGAAAAATTAGTTAGAGGGATTTGCAGGCGATTGGACCTGTGGATACCCAAGCTAGAAGGAGTGTACCTTGACGTCGTCCTTTCCGAGGACACCCCTTTCAAGATTATCGATGGTAGAAAGCTGGTGGCTAACCCATGGGACATGCCTCCTCGTTATCCAACAAATTTCGCAATCCCCTCGTCTTCCTCTTCAACTTCGTCACATATTCTGGCATTGCCTTTGAAGAAGAGTGAGCCCTTGGACCTCTACAAGTCCTTGCGCAATTACTTTGTCCTCAAATACTCCGAGAGTGTGGCAAAGAGAGTAGAAGGCCTTCTCGAATTGCTAAACAAATTGCGTAGTGAAATGCTGCGTGATGACCTCTCTCTACCCTTGCGCCGTGACTGCCTCATCCGCTATTACAAATGCCTTTGCATGATTGAGCCTTTGTTCCCCATGACTAACTCACCCAACCCACCTATCTTTGTTTGGTACAATGCCTTCAACCCACATCAGAACTCTTCTCAGCACAACATCCATTTGGAGAAGGCCTCTGTTCTCTTCAACCTGGGAGCCCTCGGCTCCCACATTGCTCTCTCCTGCGATCTCACCACCCTCCAAGGCCAGCGGATTGCCATAAACGCCTTACAAGATGCTGCATATTGGTTCTTAATACTAACGCATGAGGCTGAGAAGGCATCTGCCACCATTGACTTGTCAATAAGCTGCACCCAGATGCTGCGCGAGATAATAACCGCTCAGATTGCTGACTTGGAATGCAGGTTTCCTCAACCTCGTTTTGTATCAGATTCTGTTGGATGTCCTGTATGAATCGTCATCTACCTTTTCAGTTGATCTTTTCTTAGCACATTTGATTTTTGTCAATCTTGATTTGTTAAATTGTTTGATTGGGATGATGTAGGTTTCTCTGCTTTATCGGAAAGCTTTTGAACTGTCGGCATTGGGGCCTTTAGCTGAGACTCGTCCTGTTAAATCCTTGATACCTAATTATCTTGGGTCTAATTTGAGAACCTGCCATAATGAATTTGCACCTATTGATGTCACTGAAGAATTTATTACAGGATATTGTAAGGCTGTACGATTTCTTTCAGGGCATTGTGGGGCTCAACACGAGTTTCCAGCGGGATGTCAACCACCATGCTTGGACCTTCTCTTCGAGGCTGGCCCTGTCATGATTAAGGATGAAAATCTTGTGGCCAACCTTAGAGGCAGTAACATTCGCATTGGAGGAGATGAGCTCCCAGGAGACCACAGTAACATCACCACAGACATGAACTAAACAAGCTTTAGGAATGAACTTTTCGTTTTCTTTTTTAAATCGGGTATTGGAATTTTGTTTGTTGATGACTTGATGCTATAGAAGCCCAAAACTATTTTTGTGAATATATTATCTTTGTAATTTTGTTTGTTGATGTGTGAATACTGAATATATTCTTTCTTATTCCTCACTAATTTGCAGTGATTTGTATGTCTCGGATATCGTAGCCTTTATTAGTAATTGTTGCATATTGGTAGATAGAAGGTATCATTTTATTAGATTTTATTATTGTTATGGCATTGCTCTCTCCAATTTGTATTTTTTTAGACCAGCATACTCAATTTTTCTTGCTTTCGAAAAAGTAATATTAACTAGTGCACAATTAATTTAGTAAATTATTGTAGTTTTTCGTAAAAGGTTTATTATTAGACTGTTAAATATTTTATTTTATTAAGTACTCAACAAATATATTAAAAACTTAAATTCTGTGTATTTTTTTTCGCATTCTATATAATGTTTGGGTATTAAGACATTCGTTTTACCAATAAAGCAAACTATCATCCTCTATGTTATGATCCAGCTTTTTTTTTTCTACTAAACAATTATTTTGTACTAAAATATTCGTATTTAATATAACTAAAAGAGTAATGCTACGTTAACCAAAAAAAAAAAAAAATAATACTACACATCTAAATTTTTTATAAACTATATTCAATCAAATTAAATAATAAAATTTAAAATAATGCTAGTCATAAGTCATAACTAATTTTTGTTATATATCAATTTAATTGGACTTTGTTAATAAAAAAAATTGAATGTGTAGTATTATTCTAATTAAAAATAGAAGAAATTAAGTAATCAAAATGAAAGTTTGGGTCCACTCTTTTGAGTAAATCCTAACGATGATAGTTAATCCTTTGGCTACAACGAATACATTCCCCCTTGTCATGAAAAATTCTATATAAATAATTAAATATCACGTTTCAAGCATCCTAACAGAACATAATAAAGCATATCTTTGTGACAAAATTGGATCGGAGAAAAGAAGTTCAAAAAATATCATGTACACCAGACCTGATCATCAGAAGGGCAATAACGCCCATTTGTGAACTCAACCTGCTAGAAAGATCACAAAAATTGGAGAACCAGATCAAGTCCCCACTTCATGTTCCTGTACTTCATGGCACAACAATGGCCTTGCTTTACAATTTTGATAAGATGTGATTTATGACAGAGTGGAATCTTAGATTCTAATTGAACTCCAAAGAAAGAATCAAAGTAGTAATTTAAGTCTAAAATAAAACAACACAACTATTACCAATACAAATATACAAGGAAAGCAAGTAATTTAAGTCATTGTTCTCATTTTCTTCATCTGCAATAAAATATCCATAACCTTCATTAGCTTCTCCACCACAGCCTTCATTAGCTACTCCTCATATTCAGCAGAGATGCAAATATCCATAACGCAAAAATGACTGAGCTTTACATGTGTGTATAGGGTACAAATAAAGAAATGCCATGTCAATTTTTTATAAGTGCAACACAGCATGCTACAGACAAACATTCTAAGAATAGAAGGAATAAAATAAAAAATATACAAAGGAAATGTCTTCTTTCATGAGTCAACTTATCCATTCGAGATCCACAAAATTCAAGAAGAAATAAAAGTCTGAAAGGGAACAAATGAAATGATACAAACATGCAAGTATATAGTTTTAATTCAGCAGAATAAGTAAACATATAAACTTTGAATAAAAGAAAACAGTAAAGCTAATTTTAGAAAAAACAAAAGATGCTATACTTTACAAAGAGCTCTGTATTCCTTCTCAAGGCACTTGATGCATGACTTCAAGTAGTATAAATAGCAAGCCCTTATGCAGTTCTTTGTCTCTTTATTATAGTGTCCTCTGACAAGTTCATCTCCTTCAATGCCGACGTTACTACCTCTAAAATTGGAAACAATATTCCATCCATAATCTTGTAAGGGCCAACCTCGTAGAGAAAGTTCAAGCATGGTGTTTGACATCCATCTCCAAGCAGGGATTGAGCCTCACAATACCCTGAAAGAAATAGTTCAGTGACATCAAAAGGACCAGTTTGAACATGGCAGGTTTTCATCTTCGACTCAATAAATTGAGGTATCGAGGATTGAACAAGCTTCTCAGCTAAAGGTCCAAATGTCATCAGATCATGAATTTTCCGATAAAGCAGAGAGACCTACATCATCCCAATCACACAATTTAACAAATCAATATTGACATTATCAAGAAAAAATCAACTGAAAAGTTAGATGATGATACATACAGGATAACTAGGTAATGATGATCCACCACTATGGGAATGGGAATGAGGAAACTCGCATTCCAAGTAAGCAATCTGAGCGGTTATTAACTGGCGCAGCATCTGGGCGCAGCTTATTGACAAGTCAGTGGCAGATGCCTTCTCAGCCTCATGCGTTAGTACTAAGAACCAATATGAAGCATCATGTAAGGCGTCTATGGCAATGCGCCGGCCTTGGATGGTGGTGACATCGCAGGAGTGAGCAATTTGGGAGCCAAGGGCTCCCAGGTTGAAGAGAACAGAGGCCTTCTCCAAATGGATGTTGTGTTGAGAAGATTTCATTTTTGGGAAGAAGGCATTGTACCAAACAAAGATAGGTGGGTTGAGTGAGGTTGTCATAGGGAACAAAGGCTCAATCATGCAAAGCCATTTCAAATAGCGGATGAGGAAGTCACGCCGCATGGGTAGAGAGAGGTCATCACGCAGCATTTCACTACGCAATTTGTTTAGCATTTCCAGAAAGCGTTCTGATCTGTTTGCCACGCTCTCAGAGTATTTGAGGACAAAGTAATTGCGCAGGGACTCGTACAGGTCCAAGGGCTTACTCTTCTTCAAAGGAAATGCCAGAATATGTGTGGAAGACGAAGATGACGGGATTGAAAAATTTGTTGGATAAGGAGGAGGCATGTCCCATGGGTTAGCCACCAGCTTTCCACCTTCCATAATCTTGAAAGGGCTGTACTCGGAAAGGATGAGGTCAAGGTATATTCCTTCTCGCTTGGGTATCCACTGGTACATGCGCGCGCAAATCCCTTTTACTAATTTTCCAGTGACAGATTCTGCATCATGATCAAATGAGAATGTTTTAGGTAGCTGAGATTTCGGTAGGATGGATGATGCCCTCTGAAGAGCCTCCTCCTCAAAGAATTTCACCTTCTGGTAAAGATGATCTATCCAGGTTCGGTCAAATGAGGAGACCGAATCACGTTGTATCAGATCATACGCTCTCCGATAATGCTCAGAAACCTAATTCATCATCATCGTCATCAATTCATCATCTTCTCATCCTATTGAAAATCTAAAATGTAAAATCAATCAAGAGTCAAGAGGCAAGACTGACCGATTTAAACGAAACGGCACATTGATGTTTCTGGAGAGCCGAACTGTTGTTGTTGTTGTGGAGGTGTTGCTGTAAATTGAGCTCCAAAGCCTGAGCGGAGAAGATGCAGTGAAGACTCTCGGCGAAGAGGTTGGCGGAGACGTCCTTGGCAAAAACCTTCCAGAGTTTCAAGAAGAAATTGGCGGCGGCATTGAAGGCTTCGATTGCAAGGTGACGGCCAAGGGCGGTGGTGCGGTCGCAAGAGGCTCCAATCTGGCTGCATACGGCGCCAAGGTTGAAGAGAACAGCAGCCTTCTCCAATTGGATACTGTTGCGCTGGGAGGAGACTCCATCCACACGTATATAGTCAGGTTCGAAGGCGTCGTACCAGAAAAACATGATGGCGTCGGAGTCGGCGTCGGCGTCGGAGGAGATAGCGGTGAAGAGTGGCTCCACCATGCAAAGACATTTGAAGTAGTGAATGAGGCAGTCACGTTGCATGGGAAGGGAGAGGTCCCCTCGCTCCACCATGTCACTGCGGCATTTATTTAGGGTTTCGAGAACGCTTTCAACTTTCTCTGCATCGCTCTCTGAGTATTTTCTCGCTACCAACTCGCGTAACGGTCGGTAGAGATCCACCGGATCAGTCTTCTTCACCGGGATTGTCAGCATCCTTTCGGGATTCGGATTATCGTTGCTCATGGCGACGGCGAAGCAGGATAAGATTAGGGAGAGAATTGCGGTGGAGAAGGTGTAGCAAGCCACTCCACAAGCTCAACTAATGGAGATCAGTTACTCTTTCATGCTTATATTTTCATGTTGGAGATGTGCAGTTGTGCACCCAGTTTTTTTTATTTATTTATTTAATTTAATTTCTTTTTTATTTTTATCATAGGATAGACATTTATTTAAAAGACTGATATAGGTAAATTATAATACATATAATTGAAGGGTTTTTTTCTAAAATAAAGTAAAAAAATAATTATTTTTTTAAATTCATCATTCCAACTTTAATTTTTTAAATACGTATTTTGTTGGGATTTAGCCATTTAGGACAAGTTCGTCGCACTCCGGCGAACTCTATATTTATATTTTAGAACTTCAAGGTATAGTGTGTGTTTGGATTTTAGTCTGTAAATGAGAATTTGTATAAAATTAATTTTGTAAACTTAATTGTGATGAAAAGTAAGTTTGTGTTAGAGTGGTTTATGTTTGGTAATTTTTATATTAAAATGGATTATTGTAAAGTAAATATTGTTTGTATTACACTACTCAAAATTATTTTTAGATAAAAAATTACTAAAATAGACATCAAGTTAAATAAATTTTTTTATATTATTCTATCATTTTAATTTAGATATTTAAATAAATATTAGTAATTAATTTTATAATAAAATTAATATTTACTTACTAAAATAAAAATAATATATAAAAATTGACAAAATATATTTTTATATCAAAAGCAAAAATAATATATGAAAAATATATCAAAATATACTTTATTAAATTATATTACTTATAATTTTTTTAATACTCTCAGTACTCTTTTATTTAATACTATTTTAAACTATAAATTTTAATTATTCATGACTTTATTCTTAGTTATAATTAGTTTTTTTTATTTATTTTATTCTTTTTAATGGATCAATAATTTATATTATAACAAAATTATAATAATAAATTAATATACAAGAATTACACTTACAAATTTCAACAAAGCCAAACAAAAATATTTTTTCTATAAAAAATCAAAAGTAAAAATTTAATAAAAAATATAATTATATATTTAAAATATTTGAATATTAAAAGGACTACAAGCAAGGAAGTAACGGGTAGAATTGATAAAACAAAATAAATTCAATCTTAACGTTGATGTTTAAAGAAATAAAAGCATCCAAACAAAAAGAGGAAGCGTTCAATGCACTCAAATGTGCTTCTTTTCCTTCTAACGCAAAACCAAACACAAACATAAACGTGGAGCCATTTCACTTTGTCGTTTTCTTTCAAAATCTCTCTTCCAAATTCACTTTGTTCCTCCTTTGCTTGTGAAATTCAGACTCTTGTGTACGAGATTTTTTGTCTTTCAACGTTGTGAAGTTCATTATTCACTATATCCTCAGTTTCAGGTCAGTATATAATATGTTAATTAGAGTTACTGTTTTCATGTTAGTTAGAGTTACTGTTTACTGTTTACATATTAGTTAGAATGATAGAGTTATTGTTTATATGTTAGTTAGAGTTATTGTTTACTGTTACATGTTAGTTAGGATTACTGTTTAGTGTTTACATGTTATTTAGAGTTACTGTTTACTGTTTATATGTTAGTTAGATTTTTTTATATTATTGTTTCTAAGTACAATTGATGTTTGATGTTTATAACATGTTAATTAGTATAAGTTATTAGTTAATTGTTAATTAGTTTAGTCGGAATAGTTAGTTTAAATTATGAGTTAAATGGTAATTAGTGGAATAATTAGTTAGATTAGATTAAAAAGAAACATGATTAGTAAAATTTAGTTTTCAGTTATTATTCATTAGTATGTTTATAGAGTTAGTTGATGGCCTCATGTAGTTGGTTTACATTTTAATTAGTAAGTTTATAAACTGATTAAGATGTAAGGTAGACAATTAGTTGTCAATGAGTTATAACTCAAATGGCATAGTCTCTCCATACTCATCTAAGAGGTTGCGGGTTCGAGTCTCCCTATCTTTGGTAAAAAAAAAAAGGTAGACAATTAGTTGGTTTAAATATGTCTTTTAAAAATTTAGTTAACGTGAAAGGAACTGAGTTTATTAGGCTACGAGCATACGCTTTACAGATTGATCAAGTGGTACACTTTTATCACTCTTGTTTATTATATTGTAACAAACATTGAATTTGTAATTTTATGTGTTGACCCTCTTTTATTAATTTTTTTTCCGTTCGGTAGGCGCCTCAGATCTTGCGCATCAGACAGAATTCGATGAGATGCCCGCTTGAGCAGATTAGGCCATATCTTAGGCGAGCTGGGTTTGAGCATGAGGCGTATATGGTGGAGTTCGAGCATTATTGGCCATTGTTGTCGGCGTTGATAGAGAGGTGGAGACCTGAGTCCCACACGTTTCATCTACCATGCAGAGAGATGACTATCACCCTGCAGGATGTGACTTACTAGCTGGGACTCAGGATCGATGGTGATTAAAGAGCATGGTCAGCGCAATTTGGGTGGTTGCGTCAGTTTGCTGCTCTCCTGGGATTAAGGATTACTTTTGTTATAAATGTGTAATGTACAATCAGTTAGTTATTAGAAAATATTACTTTTGTTATAATTCACAACAAAGTTCAAACAGGTTACATGGTACAAGTTATCCACCCTAAAACGACACTTAACACTAATGTCAACTAGATGATGGCCCTCCACCATCAAGAGCGGTACAAGTCCTACGCGTGTGACCAACTTGATGACCCAAACCGCACCTCTTCTCCCTGCTATACTCAACCTCATCCATGTTGTATGAAATCTGGAGCTGACGGGGCGACCTCTCTTCACTCTCATCATCCTAGGATTGAGACAAATACAAGCCCTTTCATAGGATGGTCAATCATCCTCGTGACCTATGGATCGAAACTCTGATTTGTAAACATTGAAGACCGACTCCATGCGATACACAGGATGTACATACCACTTCTAATCATGTCGTGCATCAGAGCAAGCTACAAGAACGTGATGGTAAGGAACATGAAGTGCCTGAAAATACCCACAATCACACTTACCCTCATCAAGTAGCACTTGGTAATTTTGTTGCCTGGACCCAGGCACTGCCGTTAAGTCTTCTACCGTGAACGTAGTCCTTGACAGATCAAACTGGTAAACATTTATAATGTTCACGTGCTTCGAGTTGAATGCACTCCAAGATGTTTGTTGTCATGTAACCAAACCAACGACCTTCATCCGCATATTGTGCCTAATGTGCCTGAGGCATTTCTTTAAGCCAGTTTGTGATTGCTATATTTTTGCCCCTCAGACGGCCAAAATAATGAGCAAACTTCTGATGCGACTTCGAATACGCTCCGTTAACCAGAACCTTTTTCAAGTCCTTATTTTTGAAGTGAGTCATGAAGTTGGCAACAATGTGTCTTATACAAAATGCCTGGAAGGCATGAGGTGGTTTCCATAAATTTTCCTCGATGTTCAGCACAACATTAATTGATTTGTGTCTGTCTGAAATTACTAAGATGTTGGATTGTGGTGTCACATGTTGCTGCAAATACAAAAGAAAGAACGACCAAGCCTCCTTCATCTCACCCTCAACAACGGCAAATTCAATAGGCAAAATGTTTGCGTTGCCATCTTGAGCAATGACCATCAGTAATGTGTCTCTGTATTTACCATATAAGCGGATGTCATCAATGAAAATAAGTGGCTTGCAATACTTGAAAGTCTCAACGCACGGTGGAAACGTCCAAAAAATTCGATGAAACATGATAGTGTCGACTGAACTAGGCCAAGGCTGTGTCACAAGTTGCAACCAAGTACCTAAAACCCATCAACAGTTAGCACATATAGATGATGATTTTATACATAACTAAGGACAATGAAATGATAATTACCAGGCAAGTACATCTACATAGCGAATAACCAACAAGGAAGTTCGTTGTATGACTCCTCCCAATCGCCATATATTCTAGCAATGACTCTCTGCTTTGCAAGTCAAATCTTTCTGTAGGACATCTTGTAACCGAAGTGATTTTCCACACCTCCTTGCTGAATCCTGATGTTGATTGTTGAATCTGCTCTGACCATTGTGAATGTTAAAAGAATAATTAGAATCAAATTAGATCAATTAGTATCATTCGTATTTATATAGCGTATTTGTATATTAATTGTAGGATTCTATGCTTTTATCACTTTGATTCTTCTAGCAGCTATATATACCCCTTGTACATTGTACTTTTTCTCAGACTAAATAATACACAAAATACTTTCTTTAGATTGGTCTCTTATTTCTAACATGGTATCAAGAGCTTAGGGTTTTTTTTCCATGAAAATTTGTTCATAGTCCCCTTATTTTTCTCTTATGACAGTGCTTCTTTGGTCTCGTTTTTCGATCTTCTGGACACTTTGGTTCGACACCGCTGCCACCATCGTGTTCGTCTTTTCGTCCAGATTCCAACGCCGCCAGAATCGCTGCCTGAAGCCGCCGGACGAGCCCTCACGCGCCGCCGCAACCTCGCTGCCCGCCTCCATTGTTTCTTCTTCAGACGCTTCAGGAACCGTTGGATCTTTGTGCCAATTGAACCGTCCAGCAGCCTCCACATGTCGCAACGCCAGGCATCCCAAGAACCAGTGCACGACCCAACCCGATCCGCTTGCTGACCCGCGCTCTAGCTGACGTGGCTGGCATGGCTTCTTGCTCCACTCAGACGATGCCAAGTGTCCTTCCTCTGCTGACGTGGTTGTTGACGTGGTGCTGATGTGGCAGACAAGTGGGACCCTCTCTAAGATTTTTGGGTAAACTCTTTCCGATTCTGCACTTCGATTTCTCATTTTCTGCTCCAAAATTGCCGTTTTATCTCCTCTCTTTCATCTCTGTGACTACTATCATGGAAAAGCCAGATGTTTTTGCTGCCACAGATAGAAAGGGTAAATTCTGTCGAAAATGTAACCGTTCTAGGCACCTCTTCTCCGACTGTCCTTCTGTTGAATGTCACACATGCCACCAAAAAGGTTATATTAGCTACTATTGTTCACAGCTGTTCTGCCATTATTGCAAGCTCTCGATACATTTCATTACTGTCTGTCCTACTCGCCCACCACGTTCTGATCCAGTCAAGTGTCATCCTTGTCCCAACTTTTCCAAGATTGTGTCTGCTTCTGTTGTTGCTGCTACTACTGAATCTACCACCTCTGCACCTTTCAACCCGTCTCCTATCTCTCTATCTGATATTGCGTCTCTTCTTCAGTATCTTCTCTCTCTTTCTGGTAATACCCCTGCTGCTTTTTTGACCCCTATAGGTAATTCTAAATGGTATTTTGACTCAAGTTACTTTAATCACATGTCTTCGTTGCATAATATTTTCTCGTCTCTATCTACCATTACAAATGGACCTTCTGTCAATACTGCAAATGGTTCCCTCTATCATGCAACACACAAGAGTTCTATCTCCCAATCGACTGTTAATCTTCCTGATACTTATTATATTTCCAAAATAAAATTTAATCTTATTTCTGTTGGTCAACTTGTTGATCTGGGTTTTGATGTCACTTTTTCCGTTTCTGGTTGTTCTGTATAGGGGTGGCAAACGGGCCTAAATCCGCCGGGCCGGCCCGCGTAACCCGCCAAAAAAGGTGGGCTGGGCTGAAAAATCGGGACCGCCAAATAGCAAAAACCCGCCTAACCCGCACCGCTTAAACCGCGGGTTTTGGCGGGCTTTGGCGGGGCAGGGCGGGCTTCCCCGCCGAGCTAAGATTTTTTTTAGTGAGGGGGTATTTTTGCAATTTTTTTCCTAAAACCTAACTTTTTCCAACCTAACTTACAAGAGTATGAAGATAAAAATTGAGTGTTTTGAATTATGTTTATGTTATTTTGGAGACAATATTTATAATTATGTTTTGGATTATGTTTATTTTGCTTTGGAGAGAATATTTATACTTATATTTTGAATGAAAATTTGGTTTATAATTATATTTATTAGATATTTATAATTACAAAGACTTTAATGTTTGTAAATATAAAAAATATAATTTTTTATGCCATTAGAAATTATAAATTTATTAATATAGTTGTGAAATTATATATATTACTTAGTAGTTAATAGTAAAAAAAAAAAAAAGGAGCTTTGGCGGGCTTAGCCCGCCAGCCCGCAGTTAAGCGGGGCGGGCTAGGATTCTAGGACCGCCTAATTAGGCGGGGCGGGACGGGCCAGCCCGCCAAAGGGCGGGCTTCTGGCGGGGCGGGGCGGGCTTCCCCGCTTGCCACCCCTAGTTGTGTACAAGATCTTCGGACGGGACAAATCATTGGGACTGAATGTAAGGTCGGAAGGTTGTTTGAACTCGAGAATCTTTATATTCCTCCTGTACCAAATCTCTGTGCTGCTTCTTCTCCCTCTACCCTTCACTTATGGCATCAACGTCTTGCCCATACCTCCTTAGAAAAATTGGGTCCTCTTGTGTCTCATGGTGTTTTGGGTCAGGTTCCAAATGAATCTTTTGATTGCATTTCTTGTCAAACTGCCAAACAACCTACTTTATCTTTTCACAATAATTCCTCTCATGGTTGTTCTCCTTTTGATCTCATTCACTCTGATGTTTGGGGTCCGGCTCCCACTGCTTCTATGGGTGGAGCTCGATACTTTGTCGTTTTCATTGATGATTATTCATGTTTTACGTGAGTTTATTTGATGACTAATCGCCATGAGTTACCTCACATCTATATTAAATTTGCTATTATGATTAAAACTCAGTTTTCTAAGGTCATTAAGGTTTTTTGACGTGATAATGCTATGGAATACCGTGATTCCAAACTCTTAACCTTTCTTGCAAAACGGGGTACTTTGTCTGAGTTTTCTTGTCTTGGTACGTCTCAACAAAATGGCCGAGCTGAACGCAAATACCGTCACATTCTTGACTCTGTCCGTGCAATGCTTCTTTCTTATTCGTGTCCTGAGTGTACTTGGTGTGAAGCTATTATTACTACTGTTCATATTATCAATAGACTCCCTTCTTCTGTTCTTGGTAACGTTACTCCCTTTGAGCTCTTTATCATACCTCCCCAGATTATAGTTCTCTTCAAGTTTTTGGTTGTGTCTGTTTTGTTCTTCTTCAGCCTCATAAACATAGTAAACTTGAACATCGGGCTCGTATATGTTATTTTTTTTGTTATGACACTGAATATAAGGGTTATCGTTGTTGGGATCCTCTCTCTAAACGTATTCGTATATCTCGTCATGTTGTCTTCTGGGAGCATCACATGTTTTCTCTGTTCTCCTTCATCCTTTGAGTCTATTCCTCCTACTCGGTCATCATTTTTCACTAACCCCAATGTTGTTCTTTTCCTAGTCATGATTCTACAGGTTCTATCTCGAGTCACCCTCCACAGCCTCCTGTTCTTCCGCCTTCTCCATCTCCCGATGATTCCATATCGAACGACGATCTTGCTCCTACTGTCATGCCTCCTCCTCCCACTTGTTATTCTAGAGTAAGAAATACACTTCCTTATCTTCTTGATTATCATTATTTTTCTACTATTCTTCATCAACATGAACCTGAGTCATTCTGAGAAGCCTCCACAAATCCACATTGACAACAAGCAATGTAGGAAGAAATAGAGACACTTGAAAAAGCACACACTTGGGATTTGGTTGATTCTCCTTCCAATCAAAAAATTGTGGGAAGCAGATGGGTATACAAGATCAAGACCCATTCTGATGGTTCTATTTACCATTATAAGGCACGGTTGGTTGCTCAGGGTTGTACGCAAGAGTATGGTATTGACTATGAAGAGACATTTGCTCCTGTTACATGTCTTGTAAGACCCATAATTTTCGGAAAAATATAAAATATTATTATGAGTTAATTTTAATTTATTTATTCATTAAAGACTTTATTTTTAGAAATTATTTTATTAAAAGTAATTAAATCAAGTTTTGACAATTAAATTAGAAATTTTACTTAATTTTATAATTATCAAATAATTTTCTATATTTAAATTATGCAGCTAAACAGTTGTAAAGGAATAATAATTTTATACAATTTAGTTAAATAATTGAGATTCTAAAATTTAATACTTTAATTTTATAAATAAAAAAAATTAATTATATTATCTTTAATTTTAAATTAAAGTATTTGATTAAAAGTCAATTAATAAATTAATAATCAAATAACATTTTAAAAATAATTTTAATAGATTAAATTCAGTTTTTAATTAATACTCTATATTCTAATTTGATTAAAATTAAAATAAAACCCTAATTTTTCTACCTTTCCTAAGACTACCCACCACCATTAACCCTCCTTCCCCAAAATCCAATACTCAGCAGCCTCAAACCAAAGAAAGAAAGAAAAAGAAAGAAAGAAAGAAAGAAAGAATGAAAGGGATGAGAGGAGAGGGGAGTCGCGGAAAGGGAGAAGGGGGAAAAGAGGGAGATAGCACCGGTGGGCATCACTGCCACCGTCGCCGTCGCTGTGCCGTTAGGAGGGAGATCCGAGGGAGAGAGAGAGCGTGGAGTTGAGGGAGCAGAGAAGCGCGCCGCCACCTCCAGACGTCGTTACCGCCGCCGTTCGCGAAGAGGGATGAGAGAGGGAGCGTCGCGCCAGCCACTGACCTCGCGTTCGTCGTCATCTTTGCGAGACTCATGCCGTCACCGTCATCTCGCCGTGAAGTCCGTCGCCGCCAGGAATCCGAATGTGAGGAATTAGCGATCGTTGTGTTTGCCTCACTGATCTGCGATTTGTAATTAGCAAGGAAAGCATTAGTTGCTAGGTGGTAGCTAATCCGTCACAAATTATATTTTGCGTCAGATTAGCGATGATTTTATGACTCTTTTGTGGTAGCTAATCAGTCATATTCTTGTAGTGTCCTCAGTCATCCCCAACTGGTGTTTTTTGTGACAACCGCAGTGCTATTCAGATTGCCTATAATGATGTGTTTCATGAATGCACCAAAAATATTAAGAATGATTGTCACTTTGATCGGCAACGTATCCTTATTAATGCTGTTAGTCTCGTCGCTGTTGGCACACTGGACCAGACTGTTGATATCTTCACGAAGGCTCATCATCTGATTCATTTTCGGACTCTGTTATTCAAACTCAAGATGGTATCCTTAGCTCCCACTTGAGTTTGAGGGGGGATGCTAAGAGAATAATTAGAATTAAATTAGATCAATTAGTATCATTCGTATTTATATAGCGTATCTGTATATTAATTGGAAGATTCTATGCTTTTTTTACTTTGATTCTTCTAGCAGCTATATATACCCCTTGTACATTGTACTTTTCCTCAGACTGAATAATACACAAAACACTTTCTTTAGATTGGTTTCTTATTTCTAACAGTGAAAATGTGTTTAGCAATCACCTTTGAATTCAACCTACGATGGTCTTAGTCCATGGATGTTTGCATGCAAGTATGAGGACCATTGTATCTCCTAACCTTCCATTTTTCTTACTTTCTGTGATATGATATGCTGTGCTCCAAGAACAATCTGGCTTGAACTAGATACACAGTACATTATACCTCAACTGGTCACTCTACTATTTTATACTCTACAACCCTTATGACGTTGTACCTCTTAATTGCCAACATGACTTCTTCCTTGTTCTGAAATTGTTGTCCAACCTCGAACTCATTGCTTGGATCCTCTTCGGGACTTCCGTGGGTAAACGACCAATCTGAAGTCATTGCATCAAGATTTAACCCGGAGAAATGATTCGGCCGGTCATATGGTCGAGAAATGGCAGGCTGTGTCAGAGCGATTTGTGTGTCACCGTAATAGTTCATCTTTTCTTCCTCATCACCATCATCAGGAATTTCTGTTGGTTCATTATCAGCACCATCTCCATCATTGGGATTAATTTCATACTGATCCATCATCGGATCCCTGATAGCAGAACTCTCATGACTTTCAACATTATCTTCCATCATGTCAGTATTACCAACTTCAACGTTAGAGCCCTCTTGACTACCTTCAGGTGGCATATTTAGATCGACCATCGTTCTTCTAATATTTCGTCTAACAGCTCCACTTAACGGACTATCGTCGACAGTATCCACAGATGATCCTCGTCCACCCAACTCAACGAGGAACATGAATAATTCCAACAGATGAACATTTGTCCATCGATTGTGCCAGGACCTTATGAGACGTACGTCCTCGTCGTCACGTAACCGATACTTAATTCAAAACAAAAAAAAAACATTTCTCAAAACTGTGGTCTAATAAACACAATAACAACAGAACCAAGACAACTATGACATACCTTTTATAAACATAATACCTTTTATTAACTTAATTAATTAAATTAGCATAAAATAAGAAAGAGATGATCAATCGGATTAAATAAATTAAAAAATATTGCTGAACAAAATAAATGTCACAATAATTATATAACTAATTTGAAAAAAATCAATTCAATCCATTCAAATTTTTATTTAAAATAGAAAATTAAAGATTACCAATAAATAAAAATGAATGGAATATAATAAAGAATAATTTTGGTAGTATAAATAATTAAATTAAATTATTATATACAACTTTTACTTTTACCTTATTATAATTTAAGTTAACATTAATGGTAAAAAACTAATTTTAAATAGCCCTAATTTGTATTTTACAACATAATTAAAGCACAATTCATATTTTTTTATTTTGTGCTTAATCAATATTTTTTAAATTTTTTAGTTAAGTCTTTTGTATTTTATGATTGATAAATTTTTTCTACAAAACACAAATTTGTCATGAATTATTAAAATCATAATTAATTAAGAAAATCAAGAAAAAATTATAAAAAATCAAATAAAAGATAAAAAAAATAGAGTAAAAATTTATTTTGAAACTAAAAATTTATCAATTGTACTAGAAATTCTAAAAATTTATATCTTATTATATAATCAATTTTGTTATCCATTTCAACTTTATTATCTCTTTGTATCCAAAAATATATATAATGTCACACTTATTTTAGAAAAGATGAAACTCTTTAAATACATGGTATAATGTATAATTTAAGAACAATAAGATAAAAAATATCTAAAATTTTATAATAGTATTTGAAATTTCAATGATGATAATACAAAGAGTTTAAATCTACCAAATAAATTCAATAGTTAGCCTTTGTAAGACCCATAATTTTTTAAAATTTTTATTGAGTCAATTTTAATTTAAATTTATTTATTCATTAAAAACTTTAATTTCAGAAAATATTTTATTAAAGCTAATTAAATCAAGTTTTGATAATTAAACTAAAATTTTTATCTAATTTTATCATTAGTGGATAATCTTTTATATTTAAATTATAAAATTAGTAATTTAATAATTTAATTTTTATAAATAAAAAAATTAATTATATTATCTTTAATTCTTATATTAGAGTATTTATTCAAAAATAATTTATAATTGATGAACAAATAATATTTTTATATATAATTTTGTTGAATTAAAATCGGTTTTCAATTATTCTATTATCCCCATTTTTCTTAAATTACTAAACTACCCTAACCCTGGCCTGACCCTAATTTCAAAATACACCCACAAAATTCTAGGCTAAAAAATTTATATATGATTAATTTTAATGTGAAATACAAAAGTTTTTTATTATTTTAGTGTTTTACATAATTGTGATAATAGCACAAAACGTCATTGGGGTTTTATAATAAAAAAAATTTTAATTATAAAAGAATAAAATATCACTGACGTTTTGTAATAAAAAATATTATTTTTATTATTAAAAGACAAAACGTCATTGACATTTTGATAAACAAATATTATTTTAGTTATAAAAATACAATGACGTTTTGTAAATAAGCATAGCAATGTTTAACACATAATTTAGTCCATCATGGAGGATTTCACACTTAGTAATACAATATAAAAGATAAAAAGTTCCAAAACTCTAACCTAACCTCCTTTCCTTTTCTTCCCTAAACACACACACAACCCCAACACACGCACACAGTAAGAAAGAAAGAAACAAAGGGAGAGAGAGAGCGAATAGGAGAAAAGGGAAATAGAGAGAGGAATCCGAGAGAGAACAGAGGAGGTGGAAGGGCTGCTGCCTCGCCGCGCCGTGTCGCGTTGCCGTCCAGCCGCGTCGAAGAAGGAGAGGCATCGCCGTCACCGTCGAATGGGCCAATTGAGGGAGAGTGAGAGATGAACGGGAGAGCTCGCGATGGAGAGAGGGAAGATGCCGCCACTGTACGAGTCGCCGTCGAGCTCGCCGAGCAGAAGCTTGTCGCCGCCATTCACGCATCTATCGCCGTCCGAGGAGCTTCCATGGCCGCTGCCGTCGAGCTCACAAGTGAGAGAAAGAGAGTTCGCATGTGAGAGAGGACGGTGTTGCGTCGCCGTTCGTTGTTGCGCAGCCACCGCCACGCCTTGTCGTCGTCGCCAAAGCCGCCATCGTCGCCACGTCTCACCGCCGAAGGGGAGCCTTGCCAACGCCATTGCCGAAACCAGGCCAGATTCACCGGTAACTGCTTCTTCCTTTCTTGAATTTGTTCCATTTTTATTTTGTTCCGCTATTCTGATTTTGTTGGTGTCTTTGCTGCCACTACTATTGTTGGAGGCTGTCGCGGCGTCGTTAAGGTGCTTCGAAGGGGGAGACACGTGACAAGGAGTTGGAATTACTGCTGTCACACTGCTGCTGAGGGCCAGCCACCGCGCCGAGCTTCTGCCACCGTCAGGTCTACCGTCTGGTCACCATGTATTGCGCAGGTGTAGCCGGAATCACTGCCGGAGCTGCTGCCGCTTCGTTCATCCTTTCTTTTTGCGGTGAGTTGTTTTACTCCAAAAGCTCTTTATTGCTATTTCCATATATGTCGCTGAGGTTTTGTGGCGTTAGTTGCTATAAGATTGAGTTTCGATTATTATATGTTGCGATTAGAGTTGCTGTGATTGCTGCGAAAATGGGTTAGAACTGAGGATGCGGCTGCCGCCGTTGCGGGCCAAGAGAAATCAGAGTTTTGTCACGTAATTGAGTCGCGAACGAGGTATGGGTGCTTTTCTTAAACTCATTTTATTTCAAAAATTATTATAAATCGATATTAATGCAATATATATTTTTGTGATTTCGTAAGTCTTATGGATTGATTTGAGTTGCTTTGGACCATTGTAATTGTTTGTTGTTGAATTATTGATTATTTGAGAAGATTGAATACTTTAGGTTATTGAATGATTTTTGTTAAATTGGTGGTTGCCGAATTGATTTTTTGAGATTTGAAAATAGTTTGATATTGAAAATGAGTCTGAGTTGTTAAAAAGGGTTTGAGACATTGGATTTGGATTGTTGATTTATCGGAAATGATTTCTGAGAATTGAAATTGATTTGAGATATTGGAATTGGTGTGATTTAGAAATGATTTAAAGGAGTTTGAGGAATATTTGGATGGGATTCGAAAAGAGTGGCAAAGTCCAAGTTTTAGGGGAGGTACTACCAAAATTTCTATAAAATTTGGGACTTGTTTGAAATTTTGTTCAGAAAATTATGAATTTAAGAATTATATTATTTTACTTGAATTATTTTAAGAAAATGATAAAGTACTAAATTGGTCCCCTATATTTGTGCATAATCCTGTTTTGGTCTTTAAAGTTTAAAGTGTGTTATTTGAATCTAAAAAAGTTTCATTTAGCTTTAATGTAGTCTCACCCTGATGTTAAAGTTAAAAAATTAATGGAATGTCCTACATGACAGCAGTACAAGAACAAAGTCGATAATCTGGAGATCAAGTACAAGTTCCAAAGTCACAAAATCAACCGTGGATGCATCAATATATGTATTTATCATTCTCCTTAGTTCTATAGAAAATATTTCATTTAAATTGTAAGAAAAATAATAAATAAATGTATTGATGCATCCACGAATGATTTTGTACCTTTGGAGCTTGTACTTGTTCGTTAGATTATCGACCTTGTTCTTGTACTGCTGTCATGTAGGACATTCCGTTAATTATTTAATTTTGACCTCACGGTGGGACTACATTGAAACTAAATAAAACTTTTTTGGATTCAAATAGGACATTTAAACGTTAAAGACTAAAATAGGATTACGCCTAAACATTAAGGACTGATTTAGTACTTTACTCTTAAGAAAATAATGAATTATGTTTTGAATAGAATTCTTGGGAAGAGAATTATGATTGAGATTTGATAATAATGATGATTGAATTTGAAAAGGATGATGAGGATTTATTTTAAAGTATGATTTGTGAATGAATGTATGTTTGTGATACTTGGACAGTAGCAAGTATTGTGGTTTGTCCTGCTTATTCTGGGTCAATGTTTGAGATACTTGGGCAGTAGCAAGGATTGTAGCTTGTCCCGTTTGTTCCAAGTTGAGCTTATAAACACCTACCTAAGTAGTAGCAACAGTAGTGATTATTCCACTTGTTTATGATTGAACGGGTAGTAGCAAGAGGGATTGTGGCTCAGCCCTGCTTGCTTCGCGAAGGGTGTTTTTGTCCAATGTTAGCTACCAGGATATGTCGGAGTTGGCTATATAACCGACAGATGATATCGTCAGCCATAGGACAAACATGTATCATATGCATTTGTATGCTTTGGTTGAGTTTGATTTTTTTTTGCCTAATTGTTAAACTGTTATTAACTGCTATCTGAGCTATATGCTGTAACTGCTATCTATACCTGTGTTTTTTATCTGTTTTGTCTGTGTTCGTTCTGATGTGATACTTTTGAGATTATTGGTGATGAGATGATGATTGTGTTGATTGAGTATGAAATGGGCTGAAGACTGTGATTGGTTTCTGATTGAGTTGTTAGTAAAGTATGAAAAATCAAGCTGGTTCAGCATAGACTTAATAAACCTATACTTGGAATAGGTTGGTCATTCATACAGTCAAGGAAACTGATTGTGATTTTTCTTACAAGAAAAGAAGAGTTTTGGATTTCTGAAAAATTAAATATTGTTTCTTTGAAAAGGTTTTGGATGATTAACAATTGGTTTTAAAAAGATTCATAAGACGAGCGATAATCAGTGCAATCGAAAAATAGTTTTTTTTTTTAAAATATCATCTTATAACAATTCTTAAATCCTCTACTGAGAATCCTTTCGAGGACGATGTTCTCACTCCCCTACAGAAATTCTTTTTTAGTGATAGGTTCAGAAAGCTTTAGTGCGAAGCCACGACCAACTACAGAGCTTTAATGTATATATGTGTTTTCATTTTTTGTATTTAGTTTAGTCCTAGAATTTAATTTCCCCTCGACATTTATTGTTTGGTTATTAGAGGGGTAGGATTTGTGATTGATGAATTGTAAATAAGTCTGTGTATTTATTTTTTTGTGAATATGATATATGACTATGTGATTTTAAAATATAGACTTTTCGCGTTATTAATTAAAGACTTGGTTCATATTTATGAAGGCTCGATATTAAATAAATATAGTAACAAATTAAAGGATTAGAGGTAAGTAACACCTAAACTTTTAATACGATTATGAGGTGTTAAACTAAGGGTATTACACCCTTTGCACGTCTTATTTAAATTTAAAATTTAAAATTTAATTTGTATCTTGGTTTTATAAGGAGATTTATAATTAGAGAAGAAAACAATAAAATCATTAATAATAATAATAATAAAAAAAAAGAAATGAACCTCGTATTAAAGAATGTTAGAAAAGAAATAATGAAGTTCGTAATAATAATAATCATGCTGAGGAATGATGTTGCTACTTTAGGCTTCTAACCTCTGCCTTTGGCCATCGTTTTTTTCTTTTTCTTGCTTTTTTACTTAAATGATCAAGTCATAAAAAAAATAAAAATTCAAGAAAACGAAAACAGCAAGTTCAATAGTAACTATACAAATCAAAATACAAAAGAGAAAACAAACTATTATATGATAGAATTAACATGAGTATATTTCATCATTAAATAAACAAAGTTAACGCAAAACAAAAATACATGTAAAGAGAAAAAAAAGAGTTAAAATATCCAAAGTGATAAAAAGATTATAAAACAATGAATTTTTAATTAAATTAAATTGTATTTATTATTATTAGAAAGGGTAAGAGAGAGCATTAGAAAAGGTTTGTGTATATTCAAGTTGTGTAGAATGATACAATATAAAAGGGGATTTATAGGTGGTAAGAGAATCGAAATAATAAAGACATAATATCCTATAATAATTATTCAGATATGTTAAATAATGTTAATTGATCTAATTGATCCTAATTATGTCTAACATCCCTCCTAAAACTCAAGTGATAACTTGAGTTTGAAACTTATTTGAAACAACTAAATAAAAAATACTTAAATTGATAGAACGAATGCAGATGGAACTGCTTGAAGAAAGCGCAGACAGAACTGTCGGAAGGAAGCGCAGACGAAACTGTCGGAAGGAAGCGTATACAGAACTGCCACAAGGAAGCGCAGACGGAACTGCCGGAAGGAAACGCAGACGGAACTATTGGAAGAGAACGCAGACGGAACTACCGCAAAAGTGGCCAACTTCAAAAAAATTGCTGAAAAGATGGCAAACTGTTGAAAAAACTGTTGAAAAGTGACAAAGTGCGAAGAGATGACAAACTATCGGAAGGTGACGAAAAACATATGGTTTCTCCATGAGAATAAGTAGTGGATGAGCTAATCGGTGAGATTAGAAAAATATCAAAGCATTGACAAAAGAGAAGGAAAAAATGGCACGGAAGAAAAGTATGAAAAGTATGGTGATTTCGCCAAAAGAAAATCAACTTATCCTCCTCAAGGAGGATATAATGACTCTGATACCATGTTAGAAAGGAGAGAGGGAGCAATAAGAAAAATGTTTATGAGTATTCAAGTTGTGTAAAATGATACAATATGGAAGGGTATTTATAAGTGATAAGAGAATTAAAATAATAAAGACGTAATATCCTATAATAAATATTCAGATATGTTGAATAATGCTAATTGATCTAATTGATTCTAATTATACTCTAATAATTATATTCAATTCATTGATATACATAATATTGAATTGTGTGATACTTAAATATCTAATCAAATCACTTAGTTGATATAATTAAGTCAACGTAATGAATTGTATTTAATGAGTTAAAAGAAATAAATTAGAAAATACCCTTAAAAGCATGCGACGTCAACTTTATCATTAATTGCAAAAATCCGATTTTTATATAATAGAATAGATAGATAGATAGAATAGATAGAATAGATTTTTCCTTAATCTATACCTAGTTAAATTACATTTTATCTTTATTAATTGGTTATTCATAGTAGTTGGTATATATATATATATATATATATATATATATATATATATATATATATATATATATATATATATATATTAGTTTACAATTCACACCCACATACAGGGAGTGACAAACGGGTCTAAACATACCGGCTCGCCTCGTGTAACCCGTAAAAAAAGACAGATCGGATTGAAAAATTGAGACGATTACGTAACAAAAGTCTGCGTAACCTATACCGCTTAAACTACAGGTTTTAGCAGGACCGGACAAATTTTCCGATGAACAGGATGTATTTTTGGTAAGGGAGTATTTTTATAATTTTTTTTTTTTTGCCAAAATCCAACTTTTTCTCAACCCGACCCAACCCAAATAACCTATGAAACCCTACCCGCCATAAATCCCTGATTGACAGCCTCCTTACCACTCGACTACTGAGTTACTCCCTGGATCTCACTCCATCCCACTCACAAGTCACAACACAAAGCTTCTCCACCCATAGTCACTCACTCCTCACACTCACAAGTCACAATAGCTGCCGCTGACCTCTCCCAACCGTGCTGCGTCCGGCGCCGTCGCAGTCTCGCACATCCTCACGCTCGCACCTCGCAGTCTCGCACAGACGGCAAAGTCGCACCCAGCAGTCACGGCGCTCCTCGTCACCGTCGCTCCTCGGTCCTCCTGGGTCTTAGTCACCGCCGCTGCTCCGTCTAGCCGTCGTCGCCGCTGATCGTCGGTCCTGGCCATCGGCGATGCTTGTCTGTCCTCTCGCTCTCTGGGTCTGCTCGTCTGTCCTCATCGCTGCTGCTCCTCGCTTCCTCTGTCCTGTTCGTCGGCTCGTCGCTGCTGTTATTCTGAATTTCTGGTATGTTAGTTTTCTGGCTTCGGTTTTAGGTCAGAGATTTAGGTTTGTTTGCTGTGTTTTGTTTTATTTGATAATGGTTGAGTTTTGATTAAATCAGAATTGTTGATACTTGTTAAATCAAAATTGTTGATACTTGTTTTAAAATGGTTATGAGTTTTGATTAAATCTGATGCAGATTCATATGTTGTTTGCTGTTTTTTGTTTTGTTTGATAATGGTTGAGTTTTGATTAAATCAGAATTGTTGATACTTGGTATAAAATATTTTACACAGTTGCTCCATTATATCTGCTCATTGTCACACACTCAACTCTCTCCGACTCTCGTCTTCAGGACCAAAAGCACGTTGCCCTCCCACAACGGCCAACACATCAAGATCGGCCATAAAGGACTTTCAGCGGCAGGGGCCAGGGCGGTGTAGTCAACGGCGGCGCAGGGCTGGTTTGTCGTCAACCACGTGGCGGGTGGTAGGGTCCGGCGGTGGCGTAGCCAACGGTGGTGTGGGGACTGGGTTGATATCAACGGCGGTGGCGTAGCCAACGGTGGTGCGGGGACTGGGTTGATATCAACGGCGGTGCAGGTGGCAGAGGCGGAGGTGGAGGACGGGTGTCTTATATCGGCTGCTGTTTGGTTCGATTTTTTCAAAAAAAATTATACAAACCAATTATTTGTAAAATTTTCGATTTGGTTTGGTTTTTTGGGCTTTACGTAATTTAAACACCGACAACTCTAGCGCCATCGCCTCCCCATAAGACACCTGACTCTACCTTCACCTCTGCCCTGCACCGCCATTGATGCCAACCCAGCCCCTGTGCCGTTGACTACGCCGGCCCCCGGACCCTGCCACCCGTGACGCTGTTGACGCCGCCCCGGCTCCTGCCACCCGCGACGCGCTGACTACGCTGGCCCCGGCCCCTGCCATTGACTTTATTGTTGCTTAGGAGAGCCTTGCAAGTTTGTTTGAAGGTACACTTAACATTCCGAAAATCGCACAATGGTATGTCTTATGTTGGACCTGTTACTACTAATGGATTGTTATCTTATATCAGCCCAATAAAAGTAAATATACATAGCTGTTAGCCATATTTTTCAGCTTAGGGACCATTATAAGAGTGCTAAACTTGCTTCCAAACTCAATTCCTCATGGAATTAACAAAAGTGGTCTTTGGGTATTATTGTTATTTATTATAATATGAATTATTAATCACATTAGAAAGACCAAATTAAATAAAAAAACTAACTATACAAGTCATATTAGAGTCATAAGTAGTGGAAAATTGTAGTCAAAGAATACTAAAAATATCTACTAGAAAAGGGTATTTTCCTCTCTAATTTGTTTTCTATTTTTCCTCTTTCAAAATAGTAGATTAGGTATTTTCTTTGACTGGAATGTGGAAGAAAGTACTCTTTCATTCTAACAAATGCCCTCGTTTTCTTTCCTTGTTTGAGATCAATTAATTGTTCTTGTTTAAAACTATTGCTTCTGTTGTTACTCAAATCTTTCTAAATTCGTTGTTTGTATTTGCACAATTTTCCTGATGTGTTGCTGCATCCATTGATGAGTTCTGTATTCTTAATTGCAGTTTTGCAAGGTAGACCCTTGTTAGAGGTTATGTTTTCTCCTCTTTTGCCTAGTTAGTTTTGCTCAAATATTTTGGCAAATATTAATGGGATCCATGTAATCACATAAATTCTCAACATGGTTGTTCCTGGAATCAAAGGACTCATATATAGTTCTTTAAAATTGGGTAATTTAATATCATTCTTAATTGAGTTTGCCTCTTTATTAATTCTTTTTCTTCCAATTTTCCATTTCTGGTTTTGTTGACTAAATTTTACATATCATCTGATCATGTGGTTTTCTTACCAAACCTGGTTGGAGGTTTACTTCTCGTTTTGTATTGTTGATTTATGACTATTCATGATTAAATGAGTTTGATGCGATCTAGTAGAGTAATTTTTCTTCTGATGTCACTTTACTTGTTAGTTATTCAAATTTAATCAAAGCAATTTGTTTGAATGCATTTTTTTGTTCTTCAAATTGCTTACCTCTCATTCTTCCATCAATTGATTATTACTTCACATGTTTATATCATATATATGTATCATTTGCATTTTTTTTCTTGGGTATCAGATTTAGGTATTATCGATATAGGTGAGTCATGTGATCATTGACATACTTATAAGATATGAGTGCATTTGTTTCACTCTTTCTTTTATATTATAACCCATTATTTGCAGGCCTATGATAAACAGATTCAGAGATCAATTAGCTGTGGGAGAAGTTTATAAGATGATTTTTTTTCTTTTTTTTTTTTTCGTCATGAATCATGGCTCTTATAGGGTAACTAGCATGATTTCATGTTGATTTTCCAGTTTAAGACCACTGGTAACCCCTGCAACTTCTGATTTTGTACCTAAACTTGGATTGAAAATTACTCCATTTGTTGAGTTTTAACAAATTACTCAGGATTCTGATTAATTAGTGGGTATGCTTTATCCTTTTTCCCCCTAATGTTTTCTTTATTTGTTTCTCTCGGATTTCTGTTAATATTTCTTATACTTTTGTTTCTTGAATATCATTTTTTAATAGCTGTTATGGGTTTCCTTATATCAGATGTTATGAGTTTTGAGGTTTAAAATTTATATTTTCTTTCCTTATCTAAATGTCTAAATTATTTGCTGTTTTGGGTTGAGGATTCAGTGTGCTGAGTATGTGGATCAACTTAATGTATTTGATATCATTTAAGGAGACATTTGAGAGAGCACTTACTTTCCTGTTCATCTCTGTGGTCCTATGCAATGCTTGCACGGCAAATTTCGTTAGCTTTTTGGTTTATTTTTTGTCTAAGGTCAGAGTTTCAGGATTCAACATTTTGATGTGCTGGTGAAATACTGGTCCCATTTTATTTTGTTGCCTTTTATATTCAATGAGAATCTCCCTATTGCCTCTACAGAAGGGATCTTTAAACTTAAAAAGTCTATTTTTTGTACGGTTTAGTTTAAAGTGTATTTGTGCTAATTTGTCAATTTTTTTACCCCAAAGCTACCCTAAATTCAGCAAGAAGCCTCCTCTGCTTCTCCGACTGTGTGTTGCCACTTGCCACAAGATCAGTTCACGACTCTCTTTCAAGGTGAATCTCACTGAATGGCTTTATGCTATAATTACATAAAATTTTCATTGAGCAATGTTATATGAGCAACAAAATTTATCACTTTTGACCAACATTTTGCCAATTCTAGACACTATAGACTAATTCTAAACCTTGAACACTAAACTCTAAATTCTAATAGTTAAAAATAAGGTGTTGGCCCAAAGTGTTGGTTAATATTGATAAAAAGTGTTGGGTCTCTAACATTTCTCATCCATTTTTCTTTTCTAATTTCTTATGGTTTTGTGCTATATCTTTTTTCACTATATTATTGTTACTTGGTTGTGATTAATGTTCTATGGTTTTGGTTGAATGAGAACTACCAACTTCACTAGTTTTAGTCTTTTAGATGGCTCTGGCTTTTTATCTTTAACTATTGTATTTTTTGCATTCTAATTTAGTTAAGTTAGTCATGCTCGATAGATTATTTTTAGTTCAATTCTTAGTTCTTTTGGTGTATTTAAATTCTAATCTCATGAATGAAATGGAATGGAATGTTGTAATTTTTTAAGATAGGTAATTCTTTAATTGTAGCTATGAAATAAAAAATGGCATTGAGTTATAAAATTGAGAAAAAGAAGCATTTCTGTTAAAATTTAATATATAATGGACAATTTTTGGTTGGTGCTACATAAGTAATCTAAACACACACTTTCAGTCTTGGTTGGATATGGAATTCTATGATTGTTAGAACTTAGAAGCAAATTTGGTGTAGCCTATGTTGATATTTCTTTTAAGTTTTATCTTTATAGCATGCAAGAAATGAAAAGGGTATTTCATCATCTAGCTTTTCAGTTGATATTTTTTCTTAGCACAATTGATTGATGTCAATCTTGATTTGTGAAATTCTTTGATTAGGATGATGTAGGTTACTCTAATCTTGTTCAATCCTCTATGTCTCAATTTCTTCAGTTGAAGATGTAAGCCTGCCATGTTCAAACTGGTCGTAGTGATGTCACTGAACAATTTCTTTCAGGGTATTGTGAGGCTCAATCCTTGCTTCAAGATTACGGATGGAAATAGTGGCCAACTTTAGAGGCAGTAACGTTTGCATCGGAAGAGACAAGCTCACCGGAAACCACCATAGAGAAAAACTAAACAAGTTTAGGAATGTTGGAATTTTGTTCATTGTAAATTCGTTGATGCTAGAACTCTGTGTGAATATAGTATCCTCTTAATTTTGTTTGTTGATGTGTGAATATATTCGTTCTTATTCCTCACCAATTTGTATGCCCCTGATCTCTTAGCCGCTGTTGGTTTTTGTTGCATATTGGTAGATAGGCCCTAGTTATGTTTTCTCCTCCATGATATCTCATAAATTATCAACGTGATTGCTCCTGGCATGGAAGGATTTGTATATAGTTCTTTAAAATTGGATAATTTAATATCATTCTTAACCAGGTTTGCCTCTTTGTTAATTCTTTTTCTTCCAATTTTTCATTTCTTACCTAACCAAGTTGAAGGTTTACATCTCATTTTGTATTGTTGATTGATGACTATTCATGATTAAATGAGTTTAATTCATCTGGTAGAGGAATTTCTTTTCTGATGTCTCTTGTTATTCAAATTTAAACAAAGCAATTTGGTTGAATGCATTTTTTTTTTCATGAAATGGCCGACGTCATTCCATCATTTGCATTGTTTTGTTTTCTTGGGTATCAAAGTTAGGCATTCTTTATGCAAGTCATGTGATCGTTGACATACTTATAAGCTATGGGTGTGTTTGTTCCACTCTTATATTTAGATAGTGTCCTTTATGGATGTCTACTCAAGACACACTAGCATATACTTGTTAACAAATAAATCTCAAGTATTTTCAGTTTTTAAACAATTTAAAACAACTATGGAAAATCAACTGAACTGTAAAATAAAAACACTACAAAAAGATAATTGAGGTGAGTATTTGTCTACTGCATTCAAAGTTAAGGTGTATATTGTTGAATCAGGACTAGCAATATTCGCCACTGCATCATTACCTTTGAGATTTTGGGATGAAGCTTTTTGTACTGCAGTATAATGCTGCTCCTGATTACAATTCTATGAGGATTTTTGGTTGTCTATGTTATCCACATACATGACCTTTTAATCAACATAAGCTTGAGTTTAGATCAAATCTTTGTATTTTTATTGTCTATGCAATGAATCAGAAGGGATATAAATGTTTGACTAAAAATGGGCAGATCATTATCTCAAGAGATGTCATATTTGAAGAACATGTATTCCCTGCACAAACCTTTTTTAATATTGAACATCTTAAGCAGCACATAAGTCATGCCATACCTCCCTCGGAGAGGCCCCCTATTATTTCTGCTTTACCACCTTCTTCTCTAAATCCCCCTAATTTTCTCTCTCCTCCAAATGTCCCTAGTTCTACTTTTAATTCTAATTTAAGCATTTCAAATGAAGATCCAGATGCATCTACTATTACAACTACTTCAGCTCAGACTACCAATGCAGCACCTATTCCACTCTGATATTCAGATTGAATTAAAGGGAGATCAAAAGAGTTAATCTAGTCATCATACTCAAGGTAACGCTCACAAGATGATGACAAGATCAAAAACAGGTAAAAATATACCAAAGGCACTACAAGTGCATCACTTACCTGGTAAGCAATCTGACACTGATCTATTGCCTAAATCTGTCAAATCTCCATTACAATCTCCATTATGGAAAGGAGCTATGATTATGATTACTGAGTATAAAGCATTATTGCATCATAATACATGGTCTTTAGTTGAAAAACCATGTAATGAAAAGATTGTGACATGTCAATGGGTTTTTGCAGTGAAAAAAAACTCTAAAGGAGAAATAATTAGATACAAAGCTAGATTAGTAGCTAGAGGATTCAGCCAAACAGCAGGGGTAGACTTTGACCAAGTCTTCTCCCCTATTGTTAAACCTGTTACAATTCGAATTATGATTAGCATTGCATTATCAAAAGGCTGGAGAATAAAGCAATATGATTTTCAAAATACTTTTTTCAATGGCCAACTTCATGAAACTTTGGAGTTGATGTGTTCTATCCTACTTTTGAGAAAACTGGTAGTGGATTTGTAGTTTTGCTGTGATTCTGTTGGTATTCCATTGATGACTTTTGTTATTTTCTGTATGCGATGCATTTATTGATCTCTGAGCTGTCTTGACATTTCTTTTTCTGATGTTGGTTTTTAGATTTTCGGACTCTTTTTTAACCAATCGGGTGTATAGTATGTAAGGTTGCGTTTGTGTACAGAGGAGACATAAACAGAGACAATGTGTTCGGGGACACTAAATTAGTGTATTTTGTGTCCATCCTGACAGGAATGACACGGAGACACTAACAAGTTATTTTTCATTTTTTCTTTCATTATTCTTGTTAATTTTTTATAATTATATTTTTTATTATTATATTTTTCGTCTCAAATTTTTTGAATGAAAAAAATGAGAATGGATTAGATTTTCATAATTTGTTCTAGTTTATCACCAAATAGAATACAAGAATACAAAATTTTAGTGTCTTGTCTTGTCTTGTCCTGTTCTCAGAAACAAACGCAGCCTAAAGTCCTTGACTGGACTGAACTTCTTCGTCTTCATTTGTTGGTTCTACATTTATTACTTTTAGAAAATTATGGATTTCTTTTTCTGAAGTGGCCACTGCAAGAGCAACCATCATCTGTTTTTTATAGGCTAAGAAATGAGTTTCTTTTTCGTATGATATTTTTTCAAACCTTGAACTGTGGCTCGGGGGATTTTGCTCTTTTTTTAGATATAGTCATCCAATTATTAATGGCCCTTTTACTGATTAGGTTAAGCTCGAATTTATTCCACAATTTTACTTTTGTATTTAATGAATTAAATATTGTACGCTTGGAGTGTCTTCATATCCTGCAGAGTCATATTTCCAGGTCATTATCCAGCATATTTTCATAGTGGGAATGAAGAAAATCAGCTTATATTCATCTAAAACTGAGGTTTTACTTTTGAAATATTCATAAGCCATGCTATCCTCTTTCAGAAAAATAGTTTCTATTAGTCCGAACTCTTGGAATCACACCTGAAACCACTTGGGAAACTGGAGAGAAATTCCCATATGAAACCATATGAACCAGGAGTGTGGATTCAGAGAAAAATACAGAGTGTTCCACCATGCATCTATGTAATCATAATAGGAGTAATATTGAGGTTCGAATTTTCTAGTAAAACTTTTAATGTGAAAGGAAGGTCTTTTTCATTCTCATAGGGTTATTACTTGAATGATCTTAATTTTGGAGTATATTATGTCTTGTAGTTGGGTCTTTATTGTGAGTTAATTCAATGGATCATGTGTCAACTAGAATAATTTCATAAAAGGTTCGGATTTTTTGAATACTCACTAGAGGGTAATAAAAAGTATTTGAAAAAATTGTTTTGTAAAGGGTTCTTCTATCCGTCTTGAACCACTCTTTCTCTAAGGCCATTATTTTTATAGGTACAGACTTTTCATGGTAAGGATGCTTTTCAAATAATGGTTTAGTTTTGAATAGATAAGATGATTGTAATAATGTATATCTGTTAACCGTAGAAATTTTATATAAACTCTTAGTTGATGTAGATGATTTTTTGCTCTTAACAACCTGTTACATTGTCAAAGGTTTAATTGTTAATTATTTATCTTGTATTGATATTGCTGTTGGACCTAGTGGTTGACCATAATCTTCACTACTTACTTGTTTCTTATTCATTTTTATCTCAAAAAAATTCTTTTGTTAGAAAATCAAGCAATGCATTTGATTCATCTTTAATATGTTCAATAGTAAAATCAAAGTATGATAATATAGCTTGCCATTTAGTAAATATTTATTTAGAAACTAATTTTTTGACATTATTTTTTAATACACTAGGCACAACTTTACAATTAGTCCTGATTAAAAAGGCCTTATTGAACAGGTCTTCTTAAAAACGTGAAACACATAAGACAATGGTTAATATTTTGTTTATTAGTTAATTATTTATTAATTTTTAGAGTTTTACAAATCTTATAGTTTATAGTCATTCTATCAGTTTCTTCTTTGACAATTAATTTAGTTATTTTTTCATAGTACTTGGTATGTATTAACTCTTTCTGTATACAGTTTACATCTGCTTCTAGTCTACCATAATTATAAACTCAAATTTCTCTTTTCCGATCATTATTACTATAGGAGTATACCATTTCTGATTAATTAGTAATGTTATTTCATTAATGTAATTTTGTAGGGTTATGACTTCTTTTTCTTCTCCCTTTATTAATTTTAATTGTTCCTTTTCCTTTTGTAACTTCATTATATTTTCTCCTTCTAACTTCAGTATTCTATAGTCAAGAGAGATATCATGTTATTTTAATTCAGAAATTTTGAATTTCAACATTTTTATTTCTTCTTGTAAATGCTTTAAAGAAGTCTCTTTCTTTGAGTTCTAAATCTGTTATATATCTCTTTAATTTTTACTGGCCTTATTTCTTTTTTGAAGTTTTTCTTCTTTTCTAATCAGATCATTTAATTGAAATATGAACTCATCTTTTAAGGAAAAATCTTTTAATTTATCTATTATAGATACTAAAGTGTTTGTTTGTTCTCTGGTTAATGTATTGATTGACTTTTCTAGAGTTCTCGTAATTATATTTAAGGATTTTATACAACTATTACAATTACATATTCTTGGTCCCAAACACGAGTCTTCTTCTAATTTAGAAAAATCCGAAAAAGATGGTATATCTAACTGTTGTATAAAATTACCTGAATCATCAAAAGAATATTCTTTTTTCTATTTTGATTTGTAATTCACTATCAATTAGTATAGTAGCTAAAGCTTTCCTTACTTCTTCATTACTAATTTTGTTTATTTTTTCTTATGTTTTGCTGTTGTTAGCGTAATGACCTAATTTTTTATATTTCCAACAAACTATGTATTTCTTGTCACTTTTTTTTTACTATTCTATTTTTGTTTTTTCTATAATTTTTCTTTGGCTTATTTCCTGTTGTATAAGGTTCTTTAAATTAATACCTATACTTGTTCCTATAATTCTTTATATTTCTTTTCTTAATATTCTATTTTGGTTGGTAGGTGCCTTTTCAGTTGTAATGTCATACTGTTGACAAAATTTTTTTAATTTTTGCTTACTACCCATATTTTCTTTTCTTATTTTTTCTTGTAATCTGGTGTCAGTACATATTTCTACTCCAATTTGTACTACTATATTATGTATTTGGCCAAAAGTTAGACCTTCATACGGTATTTTTTGAGTATCAAATAGAGATTGTAGTTTTTATAAAAAAATTTCTAAAAAAATTTGGGTAAGGCTGCTATAAATCTTTCTTTCCAAAAAAGGGCTGCTATATCATCTCTCATCATAACTTTAGAGATAAAAACATCTTTATACGACTTGTAGTCAGACATGGTGAGACATTGTAAGTTCATTAGTTGGGTTCATATTTTGTCTTTAAAAATATTTGAGTCTCCTAAAATATTTTTTATGATTGTAAAGATTAAGGTTGATGTGGCGTCTTATGTTTGGTCGTTTGGTTTTACACTACTTATAATTAAATCTTTTTTCGATAAGGTTAAAAAGTTATCCCATCATCCTTTTAATTATCCCTTGAACTCTTGGGTGATCATGACTACTGCTACTCTATCACTAGCTCATTTTGCTTTATAAGCAGTTGCTGTCATAGTCATACTACACATTAGATCTAGAATAGCTCATTCACTTAACTCATCTAGATTTCATTCTACTAAATCAGATCCAATAAAACTATTTTGTACTAACTGTGTTCTTTCTTCAAGGCTTATGTCAGTTGGGGTTGGTCTTGGATAATAATTTCTTAGTTTCAGATAATATTAATTCTTATGTGTTATCTTGTTAATTTCTATTGTATTAATAATTGTTTTTTCTTTAGTTATAGACTTAAGTTTTTCCTTTAACTTATCAATGTCAGTTTCTACGTTTGTTCTTAGTTTAATTACATCAAGACTTTGAAATTTATATATAGATTTTTTTTATGGGTTTAATTTGTTCATATTTATATTCAATTCTTTTTAATTGATTTTTCATAATATCTAAGACCGTATTAGTATAGTTAAACTATTGATGTACCTTTTTAATTTTAATGTCTCTTTTGTCTATACTTTTTTCTATTCTACTGTCTTTATATGGAGTGACTTCTAGTTCTAATTGTGTGCTACTTGTAGTTTTATAATTTCTTTCGATAGATATTGAGATTTTATCATTTGTCCTGTGCTAGTTTTTTAAATAGTAGTTATTTTACTTAAAGAACAAAATTCTTTTTTAAATTCTTGAAAGTAATTTTTGAACCAGTTAAAGGAGTATAAATTGATTTTATTTTTTATTAAGTAATCATAAAATTCTTTTCTTATTTCTATGATTTCTTTTTCAGAATATCTAGTAAAATACCATTTTCTTAGTCCCATATTATATTAAGCATTAAAATCTTTACTAACGCAAGTATTTAGTTATAAGAAAATTCCTTAGTTTGAGTTATGTAATTTGTTCCATTTGGATTCTAAACTTTATATTTTCGTGAGATATAACGGTAGAAATAGAGTTTTGTTTTAAACTCTATCCTCTATCATTAGGATCAATTGCCTAGTAGACGTCTCATTTTTCTTTTCTTCTTTTGGCAATATATTTAAATGGTAGCCTCATGAGAAGACACCAGAACCAAACTTTTATTTAACTCTCATACCAACTATTGTTATGACAGAAAATGATAAAATCACTATAAACTATAAGAGTACTATTTAAATATATTTTTTGGTCTAATTTCTTTTAGTTTACTAATAGTTCAATAAATTTATCATTAGTTTTTGTTCAATAATTTTTGGATAAAATTATTAACAAAATATAAATTCAAATAGAATGGATTAGTTTGTTATATAATAGGTGGTTACTTCATCTATATCTATCATAAAAGGATATAGTAAAAGAGTGAAGAAATTTTTTAATATAACTTGTTAGGATATTTTTTTTGCCAAAAAAATTAGTAGTTGAAAAACATACTCTTTTTTTATAAATTTTTGCTTTAGAATTTTTGAAACACTTTACCACACAAAATTTTACGTCTAGGACGTAAATCAAATGTGGTGAAACACTACAACCTCTAAAAAAATACATATATATATATATATATATATATATATATATATATATATATATATATATATATAACAAGAGTAATATAGCTAGTAGCCTTAAAAGAAAAAGTTAAGCAAGAGCGAAACAGAAAATCACATCACTCACGATCGGATACGCATAAAATGGATAGACGAAAACGGAAGGAAGGATAAACAAGATAGAAAATAAAGCTAAAAAACATAAATATACAAATCAGAATTCGAAAAGTACAGATATCAAGCTCCAAACTCGACCTGCGAAGTTAAGGCCAGCCAGAGTATACATATATAGTACAACCCAAAGGTATCTTAAAGCATAAAACAAAACACCTGTTTCCCCTCAATCAACTTCTAAGAAGGACAAAATATAAAATACACAGACGGAGAATATATCTACATATAACATATATACATAGCTTATATACAAAATATAACACCCCCAAAACTAAATATTTGCTTGCACGGAGATTCTCCAAATGCTCAACGAGGTTCTACTTGACCTGCATTTGAAAAAAATATGTATAGAATGAGAATCGGGGGTTCTCAGTATGTTAACGGTGCCCACATAGATAATAGATAAGATTTTGGAAAAGCCAGAGGCATTCCTAGAACTCCAACATTCAGATTCAAACTTAAAACTTATTCTAAACTAGTAATATCGGCAATCTATCTAAGAAAATTCTAATTCTAATCTAACTCTGCACCTTCTATCTCACCGAATCTCTTATTCACCGGTGGAAATACGCTCAGCGTCACCTCCGCCAGCACGAGGGATCTCTCAGTTGCAGACACATACAAGACACTCAAGAAAAACACATATAGAATGTAATTACAGCAAGTAAGACAAATAGCAGATAAACATGGCTAATTAATTAGGCAAACCAAAATAAACATACTCAAACAAGTCATACAAATGCACATGATGCATGTCTGTCCTATAGCCGATGATATCATCTGTCAGTTATCCATCCAAGCTCGACATGTCTGGTAGAAAACCTTGGATAGTCCCAGCGGTGCGAAGCTCAAAGCATATGCACATATAAATAATCAATTATCCATCGCGTGGCTTGGTCAAAGAAATCTCAGATTTCAACTTGAAACTATTGGAGGCCAGTCACTGCGTTTGCCTAAGGAGACTAATTAAGATCAATCATAAATACCAATCTGAAGCAAGTGAGGTGACTACTGCATCTACCCAGAAAACTCAACATCACCTCAACCTGGAGCAAGTGGGGGTGTACCACACCCTTGCATTAACCAAGGAACTCAAAACCATCTCAACCTGGAGCAAGTGGGGCAAACCACACTCTTGCATATACCTAGAGAGCATCAACTAACCAACTTGGAGCAAGTGGGGCGAACCACAATTCTTGTGTCTACCCAAGAGGTACGTTCTCATATATCTAGGAGGAATAAAGAATGGGATCTTAACCTCCAACCATCTCGTTGGAGGCGATTTTATAATACTAGGGAGAACAAGGAAGGGGATCCTCACCTTCTACCATCTCATTAGGGTCGCACTTTCGAGAAAGAGTGCTCGAGATAAAACAGTCATATTCATAATCAAATTACGCCTAGTATTACATTTATAATTAACACATAGTTCTTCAATCTTATCTCTACTAATACTTCGATATCTTCTCTCTAATTAACTTATAACACTTCACGAAATTACTCTAATTAACCTATCCACAGTATTCTGTAACCTTAAGTTTCTGGCTCTAAATACAAAACAGAAATCATCTCTTTTATTTTATCAGTATACTCTCGTTCACTCCAAAAGGCTAAACACTAGCTAAAAAATCTTAAACGGTAATCACAGAAATTTAAAAAATTAGAAGAATAATTTAAAACTTAAAAAATTATGTGTACGTATGTCCACTCTCGTATATGCATAAGTGTTAAAATGTCAAAATCGCATATGCGAGCACCATCCGTATCACGAGCTCATAAAACAGAAAGAAGTACCCGCATACGCAAGCCCTCAGTCGCCTACGCATGAATGTTAAATCCAGTGTTATTCAATATTATTCACAAAACTATATATTAAATCTAGTCCTCATATGTTGTGGTTAATTTAAAAAAAAAATCTAATTTGAAAAGAAAAAAGAATAGTACACAAGGACGCATTATCAGGACCATTAGAAAAAACCGATAATTAAGAAAGATCCCTTGGCGACTTTCGATTGAAATTTATTTTTAGTATCTAGCTATAGAAAGATGAGGAACTTTTATGGTAGCTATATTATTAATCTGGCTTCTAAACATCATGAAGTTCATGCACAAAACAGCTTTCTAGATCAATCTTCTTTGGGTGGAAATAGATAATGATCTTTCTTTGGTTTTATTTTTTATTTTTTATTTTTTTCAGAATTTTATAAAAGAAATAGTAAAAAGAAGAAAAAATAGAATTTAATTATTTTCTTTTTTTATAATATAAAATATTAAAAATAAAAAGAAAGCTAAAACTATCGTAAATTTTTGTGATGGATTTTTAAAATACCTCCATTCAATTTTTATTTTTCCTTGTCTTTCTCTTTTCCAGACTTGATAAATTAAATTTTTTTAAGCAATAGTCAAATTCTTAAAAGAAAAAATTATAGTAAGCACCTTAAATATATCGAACTTCTTAAAGAAAAATATCAAATATGTTAATCCATCTTTCGCTCTAATACTAATGCCACTAATGAATTAACTAGAATTTTTTAGAATAAATAAAATAAATATGAAATAACATATTATAAAAAAATATCCTAACTAATGATTTCAATTTTTTTAAAAAAAATAAAAATATAAAATGTATTAAAAAATCTTAACTAACGATTTCGATTTTTTTTAAATAAAATAAAATTTTTTAACGATATTTTATCATGTCACAAATAGTTTAACTAATTCAAACCTATTAAAATAAAGTTATTAAATAAGATAGAACTAACTACCTCATAAATAATCCAAACAACAGTCATATTTTGTAAAATCATTATTATCTAACCTAAACTAACAAAATCAGTCTCATAACAATATATAACATAAATATCTAACCTAAATTACAATCACTATTATCTAACCTAAACTAATAAAAATAATTTAATAACAGTAATATTAAAATATTCAAGTACGTAATTCGATTATCAATGTGTGTAGTCACATTCAATTGGCATACGTCATTGTCAATGATCCGAAAGTTAAGGAGAAGAGCAAAGGAAATGAATTTTTTCTAAAGAGACAAGGAAGTTCAGAATTTGAAAAATAAAAGAAATGAACTCTTCTGTGGATGAGTCTATATATATGAACTCCAATTTTTAAATATTTTCTTTTCACTGTTAACGGAATACGTTTAAATTGTCAATGATATTATTATTCTTTACTTATTTTTTTTCAAAGATGAGATATATTTATTAGAAAATCATCTTATTTAAGAATAAGATAAATAACAAAGTGTAAAAAAAAAAAAAAAAACTCTAACGTGTGTCTACATCTATAATTTTTATATTTATTTTATTTATTTAAAAATTTTTCTTTTTATTATTAATTTACATAAATTTTTTAGATAAATTTTACTTATATGACGTGTTATCAGATTTTCTATAACTAAAAAATTTCATTAAAAAGTCCAAAAGGATTTTTCTAATACTTTATTAATTAAAGCCTTGCTTCTATCAAACTTTAAAAAGTCCAAAGAAATAACAAAGTATATCAACTTAATTAATTAAATATTAATTCTTTTTATTTTTGTACTTTTTTAATTTCATCCATGCTTGTTACTTTGGCCTACTTGGCCTCTCTTTATCGGCTATCTTCACTTTCACTATTTTACATGAAAAAATGTTTTCCATCATTTCGTGCATAGTAACTAATGTAATCTCCATATAATTAAAGAGATTAGGGAGAAAAACAAAATCATAACTCACAAAGCAATCTTGTAGCAGATTTTAGGATACAAAGTTATCACTAGTATTGACCAAAAAGACGAAAGAATAACCATCATCACTAGTGATCTTATTATTATTTTTTAACAAAAATAATTATATGGAAATGTAAAAATAGTCATATCATACAGCAATCATCATACATAAAAAATTAACTATTAATTTATTATATATATAAAATGAGTAATGCTACAATGAAAAGTCAAATTTTAGTAAAGAATGAAAATTGTTTTCTTAGAATAGAAAAATATTAGCAATAAAAATTTATCATGTGCAATGTATATATTCATTTTAAATTTAATAAAAATATTTACTTTTCATCCGATCCTATTTCATTAAAAAGATTTTTTAATAAAATATGTAAAATAATATATATATATATATAAAATAATTCTTTATCTTTCAAAATTTCAATTATGACAGCATGGTTGTGTGCTAATAATGATAGAGACTTTTTCCTTTTTATAAAAATAAAATGAAAAATATTATGTGGTCAAGAAAACCTTGTCAATTGGCTTAGTAGCAACTAGGTTTAAACTTATTATGACTTCAATTACTCCGATCCCTAAGTTAATAAGCAAGTTTAATTACTTGTTTAATTTAGCTCATACACTTTTAAGATCTATAATGTCAGTGATTGTAACTTACAGATATTATAGGTTAAGTTGACCCATTATTTACTTAGTTCCTAATTGTATTAATTGTATATTAATACAAGTAGTTTAACATATAAATCATGTTTAAATACACCCCAATAAAATATAATCTTGACGAATATGAATGACGATATTCATTTTTTTCATATTTTAAGTGTTATATTATATTATATTATATTATATTATATTATATATATTATCTAAAAATAATCAAGTTATTAATGACCGGACGAAACCAAGAAATAATTCCTCACGTGCGAAATTATAGAGGGTCCCCTTTAAGATCAAACAATTCCATCGAATTGAGTATGATTGTATATGTAATAGCATCTACTATACCAGAAATATCAATGAATTCGATTATTGAAATTGTTCAGATATTTTTAGCTTCTAGAATCTATTTCTTAGTTCAAGATCCGACCCCTCTTATCTTACTAACTGGAATCAAAGAATTAGTATATCTTTTTTCTTACAAGACAATAATCAAAATTTGATTGTCATAGTTTTCATTTTCGAACAAAACATCAATCCACATTTGATTTGTGTTTCAATTCCAATTTGAATTCACTTATAATATATATATATATATATATATATATATAAAAAGATGCAAAGAATAAAATATTTTTGGCATTCTAGAGTTGAGGAGCAGGATAATAATTTTGTTACATTTAAAAATTTGAATACTAGAATAATTATATTAAATCAGTTTTATATATTAAAAATAGGATAATTTACCTAATTAAATAAATCTCATGAAACATTTACTCATATACACAAAATATAAATTTGTTACGTGTATGTGCAATTTATATTATTAGGTAAAACGTGGGAGTCAACCACGGTTTCTACTCTCTACATAAACCGTGGCTGGCAGAGACAGATTACTCATAAAAGAGAATCATCATAAACCGTGATAAGCTACAACAGTTTATTGAGGGATGAAAATGTACATAAAACTTTGCTACCAGCAATGGTTTATGAAGGACTTAGAATGACCATGTTTAATTGAATCACTTTGGGTGTGTTTGGAAAACACGTTAGAAGAGAAGAAGCAAGTTTAGATTTCTTGAAAGTTTCAATCTTTGGTTTGGCAAATTTTTTTTCATAAACGTAGAAGTGATTTTACCTTCAAAGCCACGTTTACAAGAAGTAACAATTCTAAGCTTCTGCATTTCACCAACGGACTTTTAGCCATCAACATTTAATCTTTATTTATATTTTACTAACTTTATCCTTTATGCATGTTATTATTGTATTATTTATGAAATTCTTAGTATTTTTGTTTACATGAATTCTCTTTTTCTATTATTTATTATTTTTATTTTTTGTTAATTATTTGTTTGACATTATACATTTTTATAATGGTGATTTTTTTGTATTTTTTATTATCTTTTTATAATATAATTTATTGATCCTATTAGATAAAGTAAATTAAATAAAAAATTAATTGTAAATAATAATAAAAAATTATAACATACTAAAAAAGTACTAAGAGTACTAAAAATATACTATATAAAAAATATCATAAAATTTTTTTTGATTTATTTTGATCACTACCAAGGTAAATATTTAATTTTTTTATTATTCTTAGTACTATCTAAAATTTATATTTTGTTAGTTTTAATTAAAAATATATTTTATCAATTTTTATGTTATTTTTATTTTAGTATATAAATATTAATTTTATTATAAAATTAATTAATAAAATCTATTCAAATAGATGAATTACAATGATAAGATAATATACAAAAATTATTTAAGTTGATGTCTATTTTAGTAATTTTTTATTTAAAAGTGATTTTGAGTAATGTAATCTAAAAATTATGTATTTATACTACTAAAGATGTAAACCGTGGAAAGTAAGGGGGTTACCTTTGAATGTCTCCTCTTCATGAACCGTGGTAGGTAACCACCGATTATGCCTACTATTTTTCCTTCAAAATCCGTGAAATTCAACCACGGTTTAGGGCCAACTTTTTTCATGAATAATCCGTCCCTGTCAACTACGATTTATGTAGAAAGTAAAAACTGTGGTTGGCTCCCATAGTTTACCTAATAATATAAATTGTACATGCACGTAACAAGTTTGTATTTTGTGTATATAGATAAAGGTGTCATGGAATTTATTTAATTAGGTAAATTGTCCTTAAAAATACTAAGTGTTCGTATAAAAATCAGTGATGCTAAAATGAACGACGATACTCATAACACCAAAGATTTGTTAAAATATTTGATTTGATTTTGATTTGTTTAATATTTATTAATATTTTGGTATTTAAAATTTAAATCAAATCTATTCTAATATTTAAAGATTAAATTTGATTTAAATTGATTATCATATTTTTAAGTCTTTAATATTTAAGAGTATTACTACATTTTATATATACAAGTTTTTTTGGCATACAAGTTATACAAGTTAATCCTAATTAACCCAACAAAATCCACTTGCATAACACAACGTGAAATTACGTTTCTCGTTTTATTTCGTGTTCCTCTTCCTTCTTCTTCTCTTTATTTTTTGCATTTCTCCTTCTTTTTCTTCGCAAATTTTATCTCCATCGCTGTTTTTTTTATTATTGTTGTTGTTGGCTTGTTGCTGCATTTTTTTCTCCTCCTCTTTCTATTGATTTTGCAACATTATGTATTTTTGTCTTCTTTTTTTTTATTTTTTCTTCTCAAGAAGAATTATGAGAATATGAAATAAGAAGATGAAGAAGAAGAAGAAGCAAAAAATAAAAAGGAGGAAAAGAAAGAGTTTGAATTATGCAGAATTTATAAGCACACATATACACCGAAAATTATTAAATAATACATCTAAATATCTTCATATTACACCCAAATATCTTCGTATTACATTCAAATTTGCTGCAAACACAGAAAAATGTTCCCTTTAATGCTGCATTTTTTCTTCTTTTTTTTTCCTTATTTCTTTCTTTCTTTTAGTTGAATGAATTTAAGTTCATCATCTTCCAAATAAATTTGCAGCATTATGTGTTTTTTCATCTTCTTTGTTTGATTTTTTTATTTTTATTCTTGTTAAAAAAGTAAAACAAAAAGAAACTTGAGAAGGTAAAACAAAAAGGAAAAGGTGAATAAGAAAAAAAGAAGACGAAGATGATGATGATGATGATGAAAAAAAGAAGAAGAATCAGCGAAAGATGAGGAAGAGGAAGAGGAAGAGTTTTGAATTATGCAGAACTTATCAGCACACATACACCAAAAATTATTAAACAATACACGTGAATATCTTTGTGTTACACCCAAATATCTTTGTGTTATACCCAAATTTGCTGCAAATATAGAAAAATATTTTTTCTAAGCATTTTTTGCTTTTTCTTTTTTTCTTATTTCTTTCTTTTAGTTAAATGAATATAAGTTCATCCTCTTCCAAATAATTTTGTACCATTATGTGTTTCTTCTTCTTTGTTTGATTTTTTTGTTTTTATTCCTATTAAGAGAGTAAAATAAAAAGAAATTTGAGAAGATAAAATAAGAAAAAATTATTAATAAGAAAAAAAAGATGATGATGATGATGATGATGAAAAAGAAGAAGAAGTGGTAGAAGATGAGAAGGAGGGAGAAGAATATTTTTGAATTATGCAGAACTTCTCAGCATACATATACCGAAAATTCTTGAACAATACACCCAAATATATTCGTGTTACACCTAAATATCTTCGTGTTACACCCAAATTTACTGCAAATACAGAAAAATATTTTTTTTAATGCAGAATTTTTACATTACATTCAATTCGAACCATCAACGATGAGACAACAATTTTCACAAACAAAAACAATATTATTTACCTACAGAATCATAAACTATTAACAAAAACATTAATTAGAATCGAAATACACCTCAGCTACTTGATTGTTTTTAAAATAATAATCAATTTTATTCTGGTTCAATTGACAATCTGAACTTAAATTATTCATTATTTTCAACAACGAGATAAGTGATAATAGAGGAGAATGAAGAAAAGGAAGGAGGAGAAGAAATTCCAATAAAAAAGGGAGGAGGAGGTGTCGGTGACGACGATAACAGAAAAAAAATAGCAAAAAAAATGTAGCAAGAAGGAGAAGAAGAACGTGCAATAACGGCACAAAAAAGAACGTGAGCACGTGAATACAAATAACTTGTAATGATTTGTATGGAAAATTGCTTTTATTTAGAGAATAATTGAATATTTAAATCAGATCTGATCTAATTAAATACGATCATATCTGATTTAAATTAGTTAGAGTTACTTTTAGAGTCATATCTTTTATTTAATGTCAAATTTTATTACTTTAATCTAAAAAGATTTGGTCTACATTTAGGATAACCTATTAAGGGTTTATCTAAATACTTTTTTTTTGAGATAATTTAAACATTTTTTATAAATAAAATTTTTTTAGTTGCTTTATGCATATTTTGTTTTGTGTGATTCAAGTGATCAAAGTGAGTAATTTGTTTTATTTGTCGTATAAAAAATTTAAAAAGTTCAGCCTAAAATAATTTTTAGTGTTAGTTTTTTTATCTAACTTATCAACAACAGATTTTTTTGAAAATCTAATATAAAAAAAACTCTTTTGATAATCTAAATTATTAAGGGCAGATATTTTAAAGTCGTAGTAAAATTTTCTTTTTTTTTTGTCCTTTTAGTTTTTTAAATAGTATTTAGTAGAGAGACAGAAACAAAAAGACTGAGATTTAGAAACAAAAATTAAAAAATAAAAATTGAAATAAATTTTAATATTTTGTTTAGTATAAAATGGAAGATAGAAATTAAAATAAGAATAAAATTCTAATTTAATTTATACAAAAATAAAATTAAAATTAATTAATTAAAATGAAGGCATTTTAAATATAAAATAGTATTAAAGTTTTAGTATTAATCTCTAAATATTTTAGTTTTCTATGTCTTTATTTTTTAAAGGTACTGAAATACTAAAATTTTAAGAATAGAAACAAAAATTCTAATACCAACTTTTAAATTAACAAATATAATATTAAATTTCAATCTCTCAATTTCTATCGCTATACCTCAAAACAAATACTACTTGAGTGGTCTCATATTCCTCTGGATGAGTCATGTAACTTAATAATCATCATGATGCCACTGCACCAATGTTCATGTGGACCTAACTTTGAGATAAAATTAAAATGGAAGTATATAAATTATTAATTATATCATATAAGCTAAGAAACATTAAATGAAACTTAACAGGAGTTCGCTCGATAAAGTAAGTTAAATAATATAAAGATGAACTTTATCCGTAAAGTAAGGAAATTTAGATCTTAGTTTCTTTTTTTTAGATGGTTATACTGTTATCACTTCACATCTTCAACATTTCGGTCTTTTTTGTCTGTTTTTTTATTAGAAAAAAAAGATAAAATAAAATTAATTATTATATATTATAAAATTATTTCTATTAAAAATTTAAATTAATAAAAAATAAGACACATAAATAATTATATATTTAAATTAATAAAAAATAAGACACATAAATAATTATATATTTACGTAATAGCTTCATTTTGAATTTGTGTAAAATTTTGGATAATTTTTTTCTTTTTTTTTTTGGTACTAATTTTTTTGTTTAATATTAAAAATCAAATTCTAAATTTTTTAGTCATCAAAATTTTAATATTATGTTATATGTTATGAATTTCTTTTCTAAAAATTTAAATTAATAAAAAGAAATATATAAATACTTATATTTCTTTTATTATAGCTAATTATTTTTTATTGTCATTCCTATGATTCTTGAGTTAGGATCTAAGTGATTTATTTAATTACTTTTGTTGATATATCAAATATTCATTTAAAATTTTACATAATAGTATATATTAATAAAAAATTAGCTTAGTATCTCTATGAATTTGATTAAAAAAAAAAACTATTCATATAGCACAAGCAATTATGTAAATTAAAGGGCTAATATCTTCCACGGTAGTAATAATTATTAGTGTCACACTTTGAAGATGTGAAAGAATCTCATAAGATTATCTTTTCCCCCCTATAAACAAACACTAATTAATGATTATATTACATTTAGATTCAAACTTGCTTTATTTAAGCCAGATCATCAACAATTAGTAGAAGTCATTAATTACATAATGCTTTGGATGGTGGTTAATTTACGCATGCAATCCATTGTTTCGGCATACATATTTGACAAATCATATCTTGTTTGGTCCCTATCCATGCTTTTGAAATTCCATCCACCACAAATAATGGGTAAATATTTTCTAAGTATGGCATTAAGTAGCACCACAGATAATATATATATATATATATATATATATATATATATATATATATATATATATATATATATATATAATATTATTTGTACATTAAAATTAACCACTAAAATTAGTCACTAATATATTTGTATATAAATATATGTGTAGTTTAATTTATTTTCGATGTTTATTTATATTTTAACATATATTTTATATTGGTGGTTGACTTTGGTGGCTGATTTTGTTGTACATATAGCATTATTCTATATATATATATATATATATATATATATATATATATATATATATATATAACAGAAAGAATAATGCTATACATCTAAATCATTTTATGAACCAAGTCTAATCAAAATTTTATTATTTAACTGATTTTTATTATGTTAAACTAACTTAGTTAAATTTAGTTAACAAAAAATTTGGATGTGTAGTATTATTCTAAAAAAAATATTAATAAAGAAAATTAGAAGAAGATGCCAAATCACCATAGAAGAAGAGACTTGACTATATATGCTTGATTATTTTGAAAGCAAACCCTAAGGTATTGCTGTAAAGGCTCTTTAACTTTGGCATAATAAATTAAGGTTTATGATTAGAGATAAGCTTAATTATATATTAAAATCATCACTGCTATGGAGAGTCCTTAGTTATGGACCCAAAAATAAATAAATAAATAAATAAATAAAATGTCCTTGATTGGAGAAAAGAATGTTTGACATGAAACACTATAATAAGAGTACACATATCCTTCAGAAAAGTAGAAACCCACCACCATATGAGATAGATATATATATATATATATATATATATATATATATATATATATATATATATATATATATATATATATATATATATATATATATATATATATTCTTGGGTTAGAAATTAGGGTATCTGCCATCAACAATGAAAAGTAGTACCTTTATTATTGGAATAAGTATAAAAAATTAACTTTTAATTAATTAATATTAATTTAGTTTTTTATTCTAAAATTATTTTTTAATTTTTATTTTTTGATTTAGAGTTAGAATTTAAAATAAAAAATAATTTTAAAAAATTAGTTGATATTATCTAAACAAATTAACTCCTTAATTAAACTCAAAATTCTAACAGCATAAAATATAGAACGAAATGAGTTACATTCATCGCTCTTCTATATGCTCAACATCTATATATATTTCAAAAGAAAATGGGGGACATCAATTAAATATTTTTAAGAGAATTAGTATTTGATGCATGTTGTGATAGTTATTATTATTGTGGTTATTGGCTATACAATTAAAGTACTTTTTAATTTAAAAAATAAAAATAAAAATAAAAATATAAAAAAATATAAAAAAAATGTGTCCTTAAATATAAAAACAACTTTTCATATTTATATTTGAATGGTATCGATCTGATTAAACAAGCAAATATAATTAGATGGAAATAAATCTAAAAGATAAAATGTTATGCAGCCAAATAATCAAAATTGTACTCATTTACAAATACATCTAGTCTAAATTAAACCACGCTACATAAAAATATCGATCATTTTAAAAAAATTGAATACAAAAATAAGTTCATGAAATATTGGAAATGATTTACTACTTAAGTTTTTATCACATATGTACAGCTTACAGCACAAGTTTACTTTCATATGTTTACAAAGATGATTTAATTAGTATTTATTAATATTTTTCAAGAGATAAATTTTTTTCAAATTTTTTTTAATTTTACAAACTCCAATTCAAAATATCAAATCATCTAAAATAAAAAATATATAAATTCTTTTTTTTTTAAGTAGAAAAAGAAGCATATGATATATGACATATAGACGGTGTTTGTTTACAAATACGAGAGATTGAGATAAGAATACAAAGACACAAAATTATATTTGATAAATAATATATAAATAGAGATATTATATTCAAAGATACTAAATTAGTGTCTTTTGTGTCCTTTCTAATAAAAAAGACATAGACGAGACACTAACAAAAAAAATAATTTATTCTTATCTATTTTTATCAAATTTTTATAATTATATTTTTTTATCATTATATTTTTTAAAAAAAAATTTTGTTAAAAAATAAGAGCAAATTAAATTTTTATAATTTATTTTAATTTATTAATAAATAAAATATAAAAATAATAATTTTTATATTTTTATTAATATATTTTATTTTCAACCTACTTTATTAACCATAATGATTAAAAATAAATTAAAGTGAGTGATAAAGGGGGCAAAAGCATGATGAATGAAGGTAGCTACTAGCTAGTACGGTCAAAAGAGACACTTCTTCATTCTCTCTTTTTAATTTTCTCTCCTTCAATTTGCTTTGCATCATTCAATTCATAAAGTAAGCCAACACATAAAGCCACCCCACAAACCAACTAAAACATTCTTTCTTTGCACTTTAATTTGGAGAGCATTTCCAGACAAACAAAGGTGTGTATGTGATCAATTTTCTTTCTTTCTCTCTCTCTCTCTCTCTCTTCTCTCACATAGTCTCTCAACTCAATTTGCTTTTCCTCTATCTTTTTACTTTGAATTTCTTGGCTACTTCTGTGGCCAAACTTGGCTATATGGATTTTTCTCAAGTTTTTTTTTCCTTTTCATGCATATATATAATTCTAATTATTAAAGCTATATATTATGAGTTTTTAGGGTTTTGCTTTAAAGCTTGAGAGAAATATCAACTTCCACCACCAGATTAAGAGTGTTTTCTTCTTCTTCTTTTTTTTCTTCTTCTTCTTCTTATTAATTATTATTATTATTATTATTCATTTTTGTAGCTATACCATGTTCATCATGCTCTTATATGTATGGTACTAGCTACTATAATATTACTTATATATTGACCTCAAGTTTTTTTTTTTTTTTTAATCTCAAGGGAAAGTTCTTGATCTCTGATCTTAACCTTTTTTAATTACTAATGTGATGATTTTCAAAAGAACATATAAATGATAGTTAAAAAGAAATTTTTATTTGTTATTATATATAGATTCTTCTCAAGTTTCAAGTTAAACCTTCTGATTTTATTTTTTATCCTGTTGCTATAGATTCCTCTCAATTTTAATTTCTCAAGTTCTTATCCTTTTGATGAAGATATTTCTTCTCAATTCAAATCCATGTCATAATATTAGAAGCCTTATTAATCATCTTGAAAATCCTCATCCCCAATTATTATTCTTGAAATTACAATTTGTTGATGTCTCATATACAAATAATATATATGGATTATTATTATAATTTCTTAGGGTTATGGAAGGGATAGGTCCCAACAACAATTCATGCACAACAAGGCCTCATAATGAAGGTGGTGGTGGAAATAACAACAACAATTTAGAGAAGAAAGCAAGACCACAAGAGCAATTGAATTGTCCAAGGTGCAATTCAACAAACACAAAGTTTTGCTACTACAACAACTATAGCCTCACACAACCAAGGTATTTTTGCAAGACTTGTAGAAGGTATTGGACTGAAGGTGGGTCCCTCAGGAATGTTCCTGTTGGTGGAGGTTCAAGGAAGAACAAGATCAAGATCAATACCAATAACAACTCTTCGTCATCGTCGTCAACAACATCAACACCTTCATCAAATTCAAAGGTTCTTGTTCATCAAGACCTACTAAACCCTAATAATAATAGGGTTATTCAAGGACAAGATCTTAATCTTGCTTTCCCATCTATGGATCATCACAACAATTATCATCATGGTTTGTTACCATTTATTGATATGGCTAATAATAATAATAATAATAATAATAATAATAGTAATGGTGATGCACCAAGTTCTCTTTCAGCTTTGGAGCTTTTAAGGTCAAGCATGGCTTCTAGGGGTTTGAGTAATCCATATTATGCTTCTTCTAATTCTTCATTGGTACCATCAAATTCATCAAGTGTAATTTACCCTACTTCTGGATTAGGGTTTCCAACCATGCAAGAAGTAGTTAATAATAATAAGCAAAATAGTGGTAACCTTGGATTTTCATCTTCTTCATCAATTATGGATCATCAACATCATGAAGAGAATATTGTTAATAATAGTGATGGTGGAGGAAGAGTTCTTTTCCCTTTTGGAGAGGTGATGAAGAGTGCTGAAGAAAACAACAACAAAGAACAAGGGAATAATTCATCAAGCACTGCCAATGGTGGATATTGGAATGGAATGATGGGTCAAGGGTCATGGTGAAGGGACAACAAGGAAACTAAGAACATGCATTATTAATTACTATTATTTGAGAAATTCTTAGATGTTTTTAGGGTATAAGAAAAAGTTTATTTTGTACCATTCATCATTTATATGCAAAAAAACTAATTATCAAATGATAAATAATGGTGCAAAATATATTTTTTTTCTTATTTTAAGAGTATCTAAAAATTTCTCTTAATTAATATTTTTCTTTAATTTCAGTTCATATTTTTCTTTTTCTTTTTTTCCATGTTTTCTTATTATGATATTTGTTTGATGAAGTTATGTTATAGAGCTAACAATAGGGTACACATGGTTATTACTTATTAGTTATTACTTTGTTTTTTTGTACACAATGCCTATATATAACTTTCTGTTTTATCAATGTGTGCATATTATAGAGCTCATCCGAGTTTTTTTTTTCATATATATAAATAGATTGAAAATAGAGTTGAATATTTATGTCTAAGGTATATAAATGTAAGAAGTAAATTACCATGATTTATATGGGGTTTTTTCAAATATTATGAATGATAGATGTTTGATATTTTTTATAGAAAACTTTAATAATACTTTGGAGAAATAAAATCTAAAAAAATGAATTAACAATTTTCTTTTATCAAACTATAATTTAAAATGTTACTTTACATAAGAAAAATACTATGATTTAAAATTTTAATGGAAATTGAACATGTTATTAATTAGATGTTGAGATTATTTATAAGGGTTTGTATAGACATACATACACATTATTATTACTAGTTTGGTTGCTTTTGTGCTCTTTCCAGCTACTCTCTTCTTTCTATCTTTGTCTTAAAAATAATTAGTGGGTTGTGTCAGCTTTGTTGTCTAATTTATTATCACATCTGAGATTCTTCCAACTATGAAAGCACTTATTATTGGAATTATTCTTTGGAATAATATGAAAAAGAAAATTCAAAATTAATGGAAGGACAAGAGAGAAGTGTTCTATGTGATCTTAGTGTTTTAGCTGAATTAGGGAATGTCACACCCTACTTTCAATGCATAATAATAAACCTGAAATCTTAGTCCATGTATTTGTTGAATTAATAATTAATAAAATATAACCAATATGGACCGGTTTATTTAATATAATAATCAATTTATTAATCTGTTTAATTAAACAAATATTAGAAATTTAAATTTTATCTTATGTATATAACATCTTATTTATTAGCAATAAATTTTTAATAAATTTTTTATTCATAATAAATTAATCATTAGCCTATCAAATTAAAAAATATCGTAAACAAAAAAAATAATTAATAAAATGTACTACCATAAATAATAAATATAACATCAAAGATCGTATAACTTAACAGAATAGAACAAATCTTGAAAAATTGGATTACCTGCCCCCACCTAAAACACTAACCTAAATATATATAATAATAAATTTTTTTTTGGTTAGATATATAATAATAAATTAACTTGATGTATGTGTTAATTGAAAGTCCAAGTGTGTCACATTCATGTTCATGTCATTCATCCACCTGCTTTTATAATAATAGTATGCGTGGAAGGACATAGGAAAATTCTCAAGTTGCCTACCTTAATTTTCTTGGTATTTTTTTAGTGGGGCCCCCAAACATTCTCCTATGAGGGCAAGTGGGGAAGAGCATATTATGTATTACTATTTCAAAAGTTTGTCTAACCATAACATCTCAAGAGATGACTGAAAAGATAAAAATATTAATAAGTTTTGAATATATAAAATATATTAAAAGATTATATATTTTTTTAATTACTTACTTTGTTTCTTTGATTAGAAAATATTTTATCAATTATTCTTTACATACGAGTCATTTTTCCATACAAATCTATACAAATTATTTTATCTTAATTTACCTCACGCATCTCTTAATCTAACTAATTTTTCAATCAACACGTAAATATATAATTATCTTTTTCGAAAGGATTTTATTTCCATTTTCAAATTTTCTCAACGTTTTCGGTCTACGTTTTCTTTCATCTCTGCATTCTCTGCGTTTTTCTTCGTTCGTTCTCTACGTTTTTGAAATCAAGTTCTAAAATCAGTTTTGAACAGTTATTTTGTTGTTGAAGATAGTGAATAATTCAAGTTCAGATTGTCATTTGAACTAGAACGAAGTTGATTATTGTTTTGAATCCAATCAAGTGGCTGAGATGTGGTTCGATTCTAGTTAATATTTTTGTTAGTAGTTTATAATTCTGCAGGCGAATAATGTTGTTTTTGTTTGTGAAAATTGTGTTGTTCATCGTTGATGGTTTGAATTGAATGTAATGTAAAAGTTATGCATTAAAGAAAATATTTTTCTGTATTTACAGTAAATTTTGATGTAACACGAAAATATTTGAGTATATTATTATTTAAGAATTTTTTGTGTATGTGTGCTAATAAGTTCTACATAATTCAAAACTCTTCTTCTCCTTCCTCCTCATCTTCTGCTGCTTCTTCTTCTTCTTTTTCATCATCATCTTCTTTTTTTTCTTATTCATCTTTTTTTATCTTCTTAAGTTTCTTCTTGTTTTACTCTCTTAATAAGAATAAAAAACAAAAAAAATTAAACAAAGAAGAAGAAAATATACATAATGGTACAAAATTACTTAGAAGATAATGATGAACTTACATTCATTCAACTAAAAGAAAGAAAGAAATAAGGAAAAGAAGAAGAAGAAAAAAAATGCAGCATTAAGGGAAATATTTTTCTGTATTTGTAGCAAATTTGGGTGTAACACGAATATATTTGGATGTAACACGAAAATATTTGAGTGTATTATTTAAGAATTTTCGGTGTATGTGTGCTGATAAGTTCTATATAATTCAAAACTGTTCCTCTTCCTCCTCCTCATCTTCTGATGCTTCTTCTTCTTCATCTTCTTATTTCAAATTTAGCTTCGCAACTTCCTTCACTTTTCGCGACGATTTTTAGAAATTTTTGAGAGATTTTGATCCTTATTTGAATTTTTGAGCATTGCAGTTTTGATTGTGAAAAAAGAACCGTTTGAGTTATTCAAGAGTTAGAGTTAGGGAAGCGCATGTTTACACGCAATCTAAACTGAAGGTTATTTTTATTGAGTTTGGACCAACTTATATGAACTTATATACCAAAAAGACCATGTGTAACAGATCTCATATCTTATATAACCTCTTAAAATTCTCCAAAACATCATTTAAAAGTAGATGCAATTTTTTTTTTTGTGACTTGATGCAATTAATTAATGAAGTCTTTAACTTTTTCTAAAAAGAGAAATATTTTATGTTCAACAAATCCTCTTACATATTATTTTTTAATATTTGTTAATAATATTTGAATCTTATTATTAATAATTAAGAATTTGAATGAGCTAATTTTGTAGCGGCAAAATTATGGAGCTAATTCTATAAACATCAAGGAATAATGTATTAATTCTCCCCAAATGGATTTTTTTTTTCCATCCCCATAACTCCAAATGAAGTTGCAAAAAAGAATAACTAGTTTATCACTCAAATTAAACAAAATCTTGGTAGAAAACAAAATCCTTCTAATTAATTACTAAATAAAAAATTGATTAATTTTCAGATTTCAAGCCATTATATATTAATGTATTTTTTTCGTTTGCTTTATTACATATGTAAGAGGATTGTATACTATATTACTCTTTCTAGAAGTAGTCAATTCTATTATTCTATTACATAATAATAAGAAGGATATTTAAGAAAATCTGTTTTAAAGAGATAAATTATTTACCTTTTTAGTAAACTACACTAATTTTTTTCAGGTTATCAAAGCCTGCCTGAAAGGCTGAAATTTTCCTAATATCGCAAGTAGCTAAATAATCCTTATATATTTTATAAAATATGCAAGGTTTTGAAAACCGAACGGTGATCGAACTAATAGAAACTAAAAGTTTAAAAATTTAAAAATTTAATTAAAATCAAATTAGATTTAAAATATATCATTTTAAAAATATTATTTTTTATTTTATTTTATAAACCGATTAATTATTGAAAACTCAGATTAATTGACTAACTTTTCTAATTTTTTTAATCGATTTATTGCTAATCAATTTTTATCCTAAATCGAACTGATTTAGAGACCAATTTTCAGTTAACCAAATTAGTCCTAATTGGATCCTCAGAATGAAAATATGATGTTATTTTTTTAGTTTGTATCAGAATATCTATTAGACTGAAAGCCTAATGACTAATTATACTAATTAACTATTCTTACAAAAAGATAGATCATTGTAAAAATGAGAAATTAAAGGATATTATGCAAGGATTAGTATGAGCAATGCTAGGGGGCCAGCAATTTTTGTGATTGTTAGCCATCAACTAGCCATCAATGATGATTTGATGGTGTGAGATTGGTATGAGATTTCATCCAATGGCTCACCTTCTCCTGCTGGTTACATGCTGGCCAAAATTCAATAAAACTGCTGGTCCCCTAAACTTTTCCGATTAGTATTTATTTTAGTTTCTATTTGTTGCTTCTTTATGTTATTATTATTTTTCCATCTCTCCTAATAATAAGTCTTTTAACATTTTCTTTATTTGTTGTTCACTACCATATTTTTTGTGGTTTAGCCACTAAATTTTAACTACGAATATTAAATCGTGATAAACATCGTCACAGCGGCTAAAATTTAATTTTTTGCCACAAATAATATTTTTTGTAACTATACTTCCTGCTTACATCAACGTGTCATGGCTATTCTGTCTTAAATAAATTAGTTTTTAAATAAATTTATTAATATATAGTATCATTTTTTAAATATTTTGACATTAACACATATTTATGAAATTAAATCTAAAAATATAAAAAAATAAATTTAGATAAAATAAAAAATTATAAAAATAAAGATAATATTCTAATATTTAAGTTAATTATAAAGATAAAATTTATTTAGCCAAAATAATATAATTTGAATAGATAATAAAAAGTTCAATAATTTTTAAGTATAAAAAAAATTTCAGTTTTTATTAAAAATAAACTATTTTATTATTTTTAAATTTAAAAAAATGAGGATAAGTTAAACAAAATTTAGTCTTTATTTACATGGTTTAGTATTTACTGTATATTTTTGTGAGTATTATATTCTTACTATATGCATAATTATCTTTTTAAAAATTATTTTGTGAAATTATGAATTAAATTTTTTATTTATACTATTATTTAATTGGTATATTCCATTAATTAATTATTTTTTAGTTATAAAAAAAAGTAATACTAATTAATTTATGAGTCACTTATATAAAAATTTGCAATTTTATTAAGTAACAACAAAATTGATTTGTAAAATTTTTTATAACAATTTTATGTGATAATTAATTTGTCTAATGTAATAAAATTTTAGTAACTAATTTAGTAATTAAAGTTTATTAAACATTAAATTTTTCAGGTAAAAATATTTACAAAACTTACTTAATGTATAACTCTTATTATATTATTTCGTGTATAAATCGTTAACTATCAACTGCATGAAATGAGAGATGGTGAGGGTCATATATTTATTAAAGTATTTTTTTGTTATTTATTATTATTATAATAAAAATTAAAGATAAAAATATCACAAACTCAAAATTTAAATTTAAATTTAAATTTAAATTTTAATCATATTTGACCATTAAAAATAAATAAATAACTATTGTATTAAAAATAAAATAATTTAAAGTATATTTAGTAGATAATAAACAGTAGAATAGAAAGAAATATTCTTAAGATTAAAGAAAATTAAAAGACGATCTAAACAACAATGACCAAGCTTAGTGAAGCAAAATCGTAATAATTGCTCTCTTAGCAGAACTACGATAATCAAAGAATATCAACAACAATAAAGAATTTGCAGAAAGTTTGGACGAAATAAGTCTCAACCAACTGTACCTACCAGAAAAGATTACAATGACCCTTTAGTTATGAATGTCAAAGCTATATGAAATTTCAATTTTTTTACGTGATTTTTTGAGTTCTAATATTTAGTTTATTTCTTTTATTCAATTTTGTATTCAGTTGTAGACGGGAGAAATCACAACTAGCAAAAGATGACAATTTAAGTTTGGCATTTGAAAAATGATGAAAAAGACATTATGAAACTTGATGGGCATGGCAAAATAATGACATAAATTTATTGGTACGGTTTTTGGGTGTAATGGCCAGTAGAGCAACGCTGTAAATTGGAAAGGTCTTTGATTCTGAAAATGTAAGAAGTGTGATAAATTTAGAGAAGTTGGTTGAAACTTCAGAGAAAAAACTATGGACATGGAGAAATCAAAATTCAGTTGGTAGCTTTGTACAAATTTTTGTTATCAAAATACAGTGATAAAGTGTCTAGTTTATTCAGTGATATGCCAGACATTTAATTGGTGTATTTAATAAGTAATAGTTAAAATTTTAAATATATTTATTCTAGAAGGGATTAGAATTTATTTTATTTATGTTAAAATTTTTCTTATTTCTTATTATATATAAGTTTAGACTATTATTATTATTATTATTATTATTATTATTATTATTATTATTATTATTATTATTATTATTATTATTATTATACTGAATCCTTATTAGTATTTTTTTATGAAAAAATGTTAGATATTATATATTTAAAAAGTTTGATTTTGTTATTAATGTTATATATATAAATATAATTTTAATTTAATAAAATTATTCAATTAGAGCAAATTAGCATAAATTAGCTACGGATTATATGTGAAAAATAGAGTGAATTAGCCACGATGATTAAATAATCTAATATTAGCCACAAAAAAAATTATGGCTAAAAAATTTGGCCTGCACAAATTAGCTACGGATGAAGTGTGGTAGAATTATACTTTTCGATTTGATTATTCTTATTTAGCCACAACATTATGCGTGGACAATATTATACAAATTGTGGCTCTTTGAAGGTCTCCACGATGTTTAAAACTGTGGCTAATAACACTAAAATCGTGATAAGTTGAAAATGCAATCCTCCGATTAGCCACAAATATTCTTTCGTGGCCAATGTATAGTTGCTACAGTTATTTTAGAGTTTAGCCACGATTTTTTTCGTAACTAAACCCCTTATTTCTTGTAGTGGTTGTTGGTGTTTATTTTTTTTCTTTTTTATTTATATATATAATTTAATTTTAATACATTATTAGTATAAAAAAATTTACACATATATTTAATCATATAATATTACATTAACAAAAATATTTATTTTTATATTAATTACGTAAATAATTATCTAATAAAAAATAATATAATTAAACGACGATATAAAACAGGTTATACTGCTAATATATACATCAGAATTAAAGCCTATTATTTATTATTATATTACTTTCATCTTCAGATCTTCTAATGATTTGTCCGTAAGAATAAATAGAAAATGACATTTTCCAATAAGTGGTAGAAAATCCATCACTTATGTTAGAACATTGCCTAAGATTGTTGTTACAATTGGAGAAAACTTTATGGTCAAGGCAGTTAGGACCTACACTGAGTAACATATTAAAACTCAGAAAAGATCCTCCAAGAAAATGTTGAAATCCATGGATCCATTTTTGGATTGATGTACGAACACGTTAGGTGTAGTAAAGTAATTAATAATGATTGTAAAAGAAAGTTTTAAATCCATTGATGCATAGAAACTATATTAATTAATATATATATATATATATATATATATATATATATAGATTATTTCATCCAATTTACTAGTGATATAACTGAAATTCTTAATTGGAAGCTTTTGTATTTTTTATTATTTATTTTTACATAGATAGAATGCTTAAAAAATATTCTGTTATTTTTTTTTTAAATACATTCTTTCCTAACTGATTTATTAGAAACTTACCTTTTTTTTTTCAACCAAACAATTTAGTAAAGAGAAAGGGAGGAGAAAAGAGAAATATTAACTAATTATTTATAAAAAAAAGTTAATTCTCAGTTTTTTTTTCCTAATTAATTGCGGTATTTAATTTGCCCGTCATGTTTGGGAAGTAAAGAGAGACGAGTGTTTAAAAAGTGAGATAAACTCATTAATTATATATTTTTAAAGTTTAATTATTTTGTAAGTTTTTATAGTTTTATTAAATTTTTAATTAGATCATTCTAATTTAAAAAATTTTAATTAAAATAGATAAAGAATTTTAAATTAAGTCTTTATTGAAAATTACCGTTTACATATAACTAAATAATCTTAGAATATTTGCTTATGTGTTTGGATTTGGGATGAAATATTCTTAAAATGTTCTTTTTTTTTTTTCAACTGTTAGTATGAATTTAATTAAAATTTTTATCTATTATATTTATAAATTAAAGATCTAATTATAAACTTTTAAAATAGTAAGAACTTAAATAAAAGTTTGGTGAAATAATAAAAACATATAAAATAATTAAACCTATATTTTTAGCTCTCTCCTTTATTATTTTTCAATTCCTCTAAAATCTCATATCACGGACACATTTAAAAAATCCAAATCAATAATGATGATGAAATTTTTTGTGCAATCAATAATTTAAAAAAAAAAGAGAAACAATGGTGTGAAAACGAGTGTGTGTTGATATATATGTCATTTATTCAAACAATTGCATAGAATTATAAATTTAGTTAATAAAAAACACCATTAATTTTTTTAGATAAACCCAAATTTAAAGAAATTGTACATAATGGTTGATTTGTCAACTTCTTATTTGTTGATAATTAACTAAATATTTGTACTATTAAATATTAATAATCAATTCCTTAAATATAGTTTACTTCAAAATAACAATCTTAGAAGCTAAGATATCAATTTTTTATGGAAAAAAAATTAATAATTTATGTTACTGATTCCAAGCTAATTTTTTTCACCTACCTATAAGGCTATAACCTTTAAAGTTTATTCCCACAATCACATGAAGAAGCCACATTCACTATATACCCTAACAGTTTAAATCCGTTGGGACTTAACTATCTTAATGTGCACTAAATTCAAACTCAGAAAAAACCAAAGTAAAAAAAAAATAACGTGCATATCAAATATTCCTAATTAACTACTTGCTTGATCCATCTCCCCTCTTTCTAAGTAAAAAAACCACTTTGCTTAGTATCACTACGTCTACATTTTTTTATAATATATATTGTTTTAATATTAGTATTTTTTGAACAATCAAATATGTCTTTTTTTGTTTTGTTAATAAAAAATATTTTAAATACATAATTAATTAATAACAATTATATTTTTATACGAGTGTAAAAAATATTTGGTGTACAAATAATATTTTTTTAAAAATATTGCCACTTAATATGCTTTAGCTTTTAAACAATGAATTTCTCATTTTCCTGTTTCCCTGGCATTAACTTCTCTTGCACTTCAAATGCTTTATCTTTTGTTATTTTCACCCTTTGACACTTTCAAGGTACAAAATTTTTTTCTTTTAATATGTCCATTCCTTTGGTTGATATATTAAACCATTATATCTAAATATAATTTATATCCAAATATATTAATTTAAGAATATAGCAAATTTTCAATATAACAATTAAGGTAAATATTCTCATGAAAATATTTTACATGAAGATGACAAATTGACAATGAACCATTAGATGGTTTAACATGTCTGATTGAACCATCTAATAATTCGCAATGCCATCTTCAAGAGAGTATCCACCCATAATTAAAAAGTGTACATTCTATTTTTTCCATGATATGATATTATAGTAATTTATTTGTACGAGAACAAAAAATCATAAACGGCCCTTGACAATTATCTTGAAAGATAACGAGATCCTCAACTAAAAAAAAACATACCCTTTCCGGTCATCTTTACTTTTATGAGACCGATTAGCCTCTCTATCAATATTCTCTATTTGTATTAACAGAATAAGTTTACATGGCATGTTAAACTATTGATTTATTCATTAAAAACCAACTAGGATTAACAAATTCTTTTTTATTGGAAGTCTCGTTGTCTTTTAAGGATAATTATCAAAATTATTTAATTTTTTATTATCTTTTTTAAATACATTAGCTAAATTTATTATGTAAAACTAAAAAATATTAATGATTTTTAAATTATCTTTATTTATAAAAATTAAATAAAAGATATATTAGTAATTAATGTATCACATAAATATGTTTTGAAAAAAGATTATTGACAAAGAGACTAACTAGTCTCACAAAATTAAATATAAAAAATCAAAAAAAATATTTTTTTTTTTTGAAAACTCGTAGTCATTCGAAGAAATTGTGAGAATTAGGGGTGCACAGACCCGGCCCGGCCCGAAGGCCCGGCCCGGTCCCGAACACTTTAGGGACTAATTTGGTGTGATTTTATCGGGTCTAGAGTCGGGTACGGGTTTCAAAAATAGACCCGGTCATTATTTCGGGTCGGGTCCATGCCATAGCTCGGGTCACCCGAAATCGGCCCGGTGGCCCGGTCATCATACACAATTAATATTTTGTGTTATTAGTGATAGATCATGACTATTCTTATGTGGAATTTTATTGTAAACCTTAATATTTTGTGTTATTAGTCATTATAAGACTATAAATTAATGTATTATGTTTAGAATGCATAAGACTTTAGACTAATACATAAGATTGTGTTATTTGTATTGATTTAAATATTTGGTATTATTAGACAATATTAATATTGATTGTGGTTATGCTTTAATTTTGAAGAAGGGTTGGTTCTTGTTATATTTTTCTAAGTGAATTTTACCATGTTAACTAATGGTTGGAGTCTTGGAAATTTGAATTTTTTTTACATGCTAGCTTACAAGAAGGTATCAACGTAATGTAATGTTAACGGCCCGGTTTTCACCCGATTTTCACCCGGTATAATTGTGGCCCGAAAGTATATTAGTTTCATCGGGTTTAGGACCAGGTTCGGGTCTAATAAATAGACCCGGTGTATATTTCGGACCGGGTCTGGATCACATCAAACCCAGCTTCACCCGACCCATGTGCAACCCTAGTGAGAATAGGCTGGATTGGGTATTCAGTTTGTATAACACCGTTATCAAACTATAGATGCTTGGCTCATGAAGAGCTTCAAATTTCAATGCAAGAATTTTCAAAGCCATAATCAAACTACTTTCATGGCCATCACAACCAGCGAAAACAGATCCTCTAAAAAATGTGTTAAAAAAAGTGAAGACAAAAAATACAAATTAGGAACAAAATATATTGCTCACTTTTTTTTCTCACAAAATTCCAAAAATAAAATTTACTAAAATCGAAAGGAAAAAAAAAAAACTGCTTTTAGTTTCCCATTTAGAAACTCCATAACAATACTTCAAAGTTTAAACACAAATCACAAGACAATAACTTTGACAAAAACCAGACATGTTATTTCCCCAAAATACATTTGTTAATGTACTCCAACAACATGCCTATAAGATGTTCTATTCAAAGCTAAAATAACTAGAAGAAAAACAATTGAGTTTCACCAATAAAAATATAATCATGCTACCACAAAGGATAATCTTTTGTATAAATATGCAGTCAATAATAAAAACATATAGGAAAAAAAAAAGGAAAATTTGAAAGCTCTATCATAATCTGATACATGTACCTCTACTGTACAAGAAGAAACTCAATATATATATATATATATATATATATATATATATATATATATATATATATATATATATATAATATTTATTAGTAGCTTAAAAGACAAAGTTGGCAAACAAAACATAAACTGGAACATTATTTTCCAGTTCAGAAGACTCCTATACAAAAGTGCAAACCCTTTTTAACAAGAGAAGGACAAAGAAAGGCTCTTCTGAGCAGAAAATCCAAGTTTTCATGGATACAAAAGATTGTTTTTCATTTATCAGCGTTGATTCCGAATAACCGGACCTTGTGCATATGGGGGAACTTTGCGATCACTAGGACCATCACTGCCACTGTATTGAAGAAGAGCATCGGATTTTGATAATCGGTTGTATGCGAGGCTATCAAGTACCTGATAAAGACGCCAAAGGAAAAGAAAAGAAGAACAAATAGTAAAATAATTATCGAGTTCTAAATCATGCAAGTTCTCAAGATAATTAAACACAAAATTCAAATTACAAAGACGACAGAGTATAATCGCCGCCACAATCATGCACAAGTTGAACTTTGACTACAGGCCAAAAAAATTTCGTGTTTATATATGCAACTACTCTAGAAGGGGTAACATAACAGCAAGAATCTTTAACCGCCCCTTAATTCCCATCATTCTATGTACATAACACCATGTTTGGTAACTGTCTTAGAACAGAAATATAAAAGACATTAGGAGATACAATCATATATGGAGGAGACAATTAGATGAATAAGCAAAAAGTCTTTGTCTTCGGACAAAATTTGCCCAATTTTCTACCTGCCAAAAAAGAAGGGGCAGTGGAGCATGGCGACAAAGAAAAACACCAACCATCTTGTGTCTCTATTTTCTATCCTAAGACACTTTGCCAAACACAGTCTAATAGATGTGGGCTGCTGCTGGAAGTAATGAATGTAAGTTGAAAGGTCTTAGCTTGCATTATAAAAGCAAAACCTTAGCTTTGTATAATAGACCTTCTTCCCAAATCAGCGATCAAGAATGAGCACAAAGAACTTTCTTTATCGAGAATCAGCCCATTTGGTGTTTTCTGCTTTTTCTTCGCTTAAATTTTCTCTATTTAGAGGTAGAATCCTATGATTATCTAGAACTGTTGCCTTACACCGAAGTCTCTATGAAAATCTTCCATCTATCTCGTTCATTGATCTACTTGACATGAAAAACTGCTGGCGCTTTCGGGTATAAGGTGCATAAAATATAACATATAAATATGAAAGTGCATAACACTAATTTAATTGCAAAAGTATTAACATTTGATCTGTGTACTAAAAGTCACAAGAAACACTCAAAGAGAAGCCACAAGGAGGGAGGTGAAATAAAATGAAGATGGAGAATGAAGAAGGTGAAGAAGGATAGTTGAGAAATAAAATGAAGATGACCTTGCATGTAAAAAAGATAAGGAAGGTGAAGAAGGGTAATTGAGAAAAAAAATGATGACTGTGTAAGTAGAAAAGGAAGAAGGTGAAAAAGAGTAGTTGAGAGAATAAATTTTGCAATCAATTCTCAACAGTAAGAATTGAAAGCAAAAGCTAGAAAATATTGCTTTGAAAATCATGTTGGAAAAAAATCATCCAAACAAGTTTGGTCCAGCGTTGAACGTGCATTCATGCTGCTGAACGCTAAACCAAACATACACTTAATCATCAAAATTACAATTGCAAGCCATGTGGTATGCCTAAACAAAACATTAGGTCAAACTGCAGAGGCCATGAATCAATCCCTTGGAAAATCTCTCTCACATCCTCAACGAAAACTCTTGGAAAACCAATTTCTATCACACAGAACTTAGGTCATGAATTTCTAAACAAACAACAGTAATTTCAAGTGAATGCACCTTATCGATCTACACCGTCCAATCCCCCAGTTAAAAACAAATTAAATTGGAATATCATCTCAAGATTCATTTCGAACAATTAATTGCATTGGAAGTTATTGTAGCAGAAGTTATGAAACCAAAAGGGGGATACAAAGTTTAAGATATAAAAATACTACTGGCAAGAAAGCATAACATATACAAATATATGACAGCAACCAGTATAGATAATTCTTGAGTAAACCACGAAAAATGTCTCCAGATTGCAAATTGCTGACGACATACCCTCAAAATATTTAAAAATGCAAACAAAATAACTGAAACCTACAATTTATTTTGTAAGCGAATGACTTTTATATTTGGCAAACCAGTGGTGCATTTGATCTAAAATTTTATGAAAATATTTGGATAACTATTTAGAAAATACATGCAAAAATCATAACCAGATTTCGATCTCTAGACTTTCTTTTCATTTTTTGAAAATATTTTTGGCCATTTAGATAAAAATACAAAAAATATCTGCTTGGCGTAAATTCACCAAATTTTGATGATAAAAATATCTTATTTTTTGCTAACTATTCTTGCAAAAAAAATTACATCATAATTCAATCTCTAAAGTCCTTTTTGAAAATATATATTTGACAAGGTTAGGTACTTTGTCGCATTTTAAAATATTTTGCGGTATTTTTGTCTTTAACAAATATGGAGGGTATTTTGCCAGCAATTTAATCATCCACAGACATTTTGGTGGTTAAGCACATCTGCTATTCATTCATTAGATAACAATATCTCTCTTTTTTTGGGTGGGGGGATTGTATGCATAAACTGACACTATGGAATCAGCAGAAACAGTACTAGAAAATATGAGAACGTTATCCATTACAAAACATGAGAATGCCAGGTTGCAAATCAGAAAACTTACAGCACCAAAGGAACAACAGTTAGAAACTTCCTGTTGCGAGTGAGCTGCTTTCCGTTGTCTATCTGCTCCCACCAAGTCAGCCTATTGTAGATCCCCTGATCATCTGCGAATGGAGTTCCTTTCTTCCAGTGAAAAAAGTGATAAGTTACCTGACGGAAACAACATACTCAATCAAGCCGTGTAGACAGACACTAAGAGAGACCAAGCATGGTTTAGGAAGAAAGTAGAAAGAGAAGAGGTTAAAACTATAACTGCATTATAGGAATGCAATGGAATGCCAATTGCAATATATTGCTAACTAATGGTTTCATTTAGCTTTATTATCAGCAATGTTTATTGTGTTCGCCAGTAATGAAAGAAAAAATCTCAAATGATAAAGCTAAAACTTTTCACAAGTCACATATTAGTTCCATTCTTGTTTCACATTCCCGGCAACTAGTCTCCTAGGCACGGGAGAACAAGAAGAAAAGAAACATATATAGAAATAGAACAAATCGTAGATTGCATGTAATGTAAACTAGGAAGTGGGGCAACCCTATACATGTAAAAGATAAACTGGATCAAAATACATTATTTATGTCGACTTTTAATCCCACATCATTATTTGCAAGATGATAACCGCCGCATAGATGAGTTAATAACAAGTAGTTATGAACAAGTAAAGTGTTTTTGATTTACGAAACCTCTACTCTCTTAACATTTCCGCATATTAAGAATGGAACTACGAATAAGGTTTTGTATTTGCATTAATACAAGGTTTGTTTGGATTACCTTATTTGCATTCATGACATGTATACAAAATTCTTCTAAGACACCTTTCGAGTAAGAAAATGTGATTAATACCCCACAATATATTTTATAACCAAACACAAACCAACTATGAATGAATCACAGAACCCCACCAGCTCAATTAACTACCTTCCAGCTGATATAGCAGCATTCAATTTGTGATCTTACAAAGCTAACGAGACACGAAAACTCAAATATTCAATCATCAAGACGAACGAACATGGATCAATCAATTCCTCTTATAAAATCTTATTCACCAATCACAGAAGAACAAAGAGAGATCAATAAAAACCAAACAACTAACAACACACACGGTCAACCAAAAAATATATGTATTGATGCGTGAACTTAAACAGCAAGCTTTCCACATTGATTTTCACCACTTTTTTTCTTTTCCTCCTAGAGAACCAAAAACAACCAGCTAAAAATCATAGCTTAAACGTTCTGATTTCTGGGAAAACTGAAAAAAGCAGCTCAAAACTCCTCTCTCTCTCTCTCTCTCTCAAACAAATCCTATTTCTCTCTCTTTCTTCATCCAAATCCAATAAAAATAACAAACAGAAAACAATAACACAATCTAAAAACTAAACACCATGAGTCCAATCAAAACAACATCAAAATGAAAATTAAAAACACAAAACAAAACAATAGATAAATTAAAAGGATGAGAGAGAGGAAGATACAGCGAAATGAGCGAGATTGACGGTAGTCCAAGCCATGCCAGGGGAGCAACCGAAGACGGAGAGAACAAGAAGCCATGAGAAGAACAGGATTAAGATGTACGTTGTCCAGACGCCAGGGTACGTGAACCACTCCGTGTTCCTGTTCAGATCCGGTGGTGGCACCGCCTTCACGTACAGATTCGCCATCAAATAGTCACGATTTTAAGGAAACCCTTTTGGATTTCGATGCTGAAAGCTTCAAGCTTTGGTGGATTTTGATTATGGGGTGTGAAGGATTTTGATTTGGGGGATTGGAGAAGAAGGGTTGTTGTTGATACAAAAACCCAGAACGTAATCAGACCTTTTTTTTTCTCTTTTTGTTTTTCCCTTTGTGTTACTAATAAGAAAGTTCTTTTTATTTTGCTAAAATTATTTTGTGTTATTTATCTATGTGTCGTGTGTGTGTTTAAGATACTAAAATATCAAAGATGGCGTCTGCATTGGGGGTTGGGATTAGGGATGGAACGAGCCGAGATTTAGTTCCCACGAATCTGGTTTTTATTGTAAATAGATAGTTTAAGTATTTATTTGGGGAGTTATTATATCGATTAAAAAAAATTTAATAATTTTTTTTATTTTTAATATATTTAGTAAATTTTTAATAATGATAATGAAAATAAAAGTATTAAAAAAATTAAAAAATATCTTTTTTAATAAAATATAATTTATATTTTTAAAAAATTAAAAAAATATTTTTTACATAATAAATGAATAAAAAATATTTTTATTTTATTTTATTCAACATAATTAATAAAAAATCTTTTTACATTAAATATTTAAATATAAAATTATTTTTATTTTTGTCAAAAAATTTTTTTAAAAAATTATTAAAATAAATCTTTTCTAAACATAATATCTAAACAAATCCTAAGTCTAAACCTGCTATTTCTTATAATCTTTTGTTAGATTAGAGATTGACTTGTTTAAATATTGACAAATCCATGAATCTATTTAAAAAGTTTTTTCGTGTAAAAAAAAGAGGACTATTTTATAAATTATAATTTAAAATAATAAATTTAAAAATTTTAAATTAACATTAAATGCATTCTTATATTTATAATTCTTAATCTATAAAGTATAATTCATTTATATATTAATCATTAGTCACATATCATAACTATATTTATAATTTATAAATTTTTTGTTTGAAAAAAATTACCATCTTAACTAATCTTGATTATTGACTTTTTTTAGTTTTGTTTTATATGTAATATAAGTGAATAATTAAAAATTTAAACTAAAAATAATTTACTTTTAGAAATATATTTTGACAAATTGATTTAACGAGTTTTATAGATATCTTTTTTTAAGTTTATGACTTGATCTTTTTAATTAGTAAATTTTATATAAAACTCAAACCTGTCGAATTAAACTAAATTTAAAATTTAGCTTCATTAAATAATCTAGTCTACTTTCATCCCTAGTTAGAATATAATTAAAAAAAAAATTATATTGGTTTATTCATTGGCATTTGTAATAAATAGTCCTCAGATAATATTAATATAAGAGATAAAAACAAATAGTAAATAACTTCCCAATAACCTAATATTCAAACCTTCTCTTGAAAATCTTCTATATTTATATATAGCTAGCGTATTATCCAACTTTTTAAATATAAATATAATCATAATAAATTTAAAATTAGTGTAAGTAACAAAATGTTTATTTTAAAATTATATAAGATGAAAAAATATTTCGAAAAAATAATTTGGATATCAAACTAGGCTTAATGTCTTTTATATAATTGAATAGATAAGAATATGAAAAACATGTTAATATACAAAAGTTTTTAAATTTTTTTATATATTTTATGATTTATATTTTTATACTATGTATAATATATAATGTGGATATGAAAAAGAGTTGTGCATAATTTTTATTTTAAAATATAATTTATTATATATAATTTATAAAATATTTATGTTGCTAACTCCTAAAATTAAATCTATATTTTTTAATTTTAGTACAATATACTTACTATTCTGTCTAATTTAAAATTTAGTATTTACTTATATTTAATTTATAAAATGAATAAATTAATAGATATATTAATATATATTAATAGTTAAATACACATAATAAATAATTTTTTGAATGAGTATTTCAATAAGTTACATAATTTTTTTCTTCAAACTGAACTTAAAAGTTAAGAATTTTTATAATTTAGCTTTCTAAATACATTTTATCTTAGTTGATTTTGTCATTTGACTAAAAGACTATGACTATTAGTATCCAATTTTCTAAAATACACATCAAATTTGTTGGTAATATATTAACATATATTAGTATAATAATAGTTATTACATATAATTATCAAAATCAATTATTTACATAACATACCTTTAAAAGATATTAGGACAAAGGCTTATTATTTATTATCTAATGGCTTGAAAAATAAAAGTTTTACATGGCGTCGCCCGGACTCGAACCGGAGACCTTCAGTGTGTTAGACTGACGTGATAACCAACTACACCACGACACCGTTTTGTGCTGAGGCTTTCATGCATATATATATATCGATTTGGATCCTCTAAAGTTTGAATTTAACTTTAAAGAATAAATTGTGATTTTCTACCCTGAATAGTTTCTCTTTCATATTTATTATTGGTCCTACATATAAAATTAATGGTGAGAGATCACACGTTACTTTTTAAAGTGAAATTCAAACTTTAAAGAATCCAAATCCTATATATATATATATCTTAAAAACAAAACAATAATTTGGCGCCAACAAAAGTAGCACAGAGATTATCTCCCTTATCTGTCCCTTGCTATAATTATGTGAAGTTAAAAACTAGTTTTGAAGAAAACAATGCAAAATTCCCACTTAAAGATGTATAGTGAAAAGTGAAATGAATACCAATGTGCTTCTTAATGATTTTAATCAATTTATAGTTTTTTTCGTATATATAAAAAATTAATTATTAAATTAATCATCATATATTAATGTATAAATACATGTGTTATTTTATTTATTTAGTAGTTAATTTTTTTAGAAAACACTATTCAAATACTAAACATTCTCGTATAAAAATCAAATTGTCACAAATTAATTGTGTGTTTAAATTATTTTTTAATTAATAAAATTAAAAAAAAACTTTTGTATGGTTGTTAACAAAATATTAGTGTCAAAATAGTGTTTATCATAAAAGTATATATAAGCAGCGGAATTGTTTATTTTTATGTGTAATATGTATTTAACTTTGTTTTTCAATATATGGATATATGGATAAATATTTAGTACTTACATATTGTATGAAACATTATATGTTAGTAGTTCCCAGCTTCAATCAGAATAAAAAAAAAAAAAGTCAAATCTTGGTTTAAACAAAAAAAAAAAGTAGAACCAGAATTCACCATACAACTGTTTGATTCAACCTGAACTTTCGCTATCCTAAATCAATTCCCCATTTTTTCTCTCTCTTTTCGCTCATTTTTCCCCTTCTTTTTTCCTATGGAAAATTTTCCCCCATTTTCCCCCATGTAGTGAAGTTTGAACCTTTTTGAGGTTTTGGTACTTGGGTCTGTGGAAAGGATGAATTTTGGGGAGGAGATTGTGTTGGTTTTCATTTGAAACAAAGCATGAATTTTTGCTATGACATGGAAGGTTGGGTTTTGGATTTAGGTTCAAATTCATTGCCTCCAAGCCTTGTCATTGAATGCGGATTCATTCACAATTCAATTCCAACCTTTCTCCACTACAAGGAGAAATTGAAACCCCAAATCATCCAATCCAAAAAGCTATAGTACTATAGTATAAGCAAAATAATTATATTAAAAAGAGTAGGGTTTAAAATCCCTTTGTTTTTTTGGTAATCTTTCATCACCAAAATGAATAGTTCTGGGGGTGTATTGGCCTTGTCTCCTGCGAATAATGTTTTCAACACAAGGGTGCCTCATGATTTTGAGGAGGATTTTACAGAGAAAGATCCTACCGGACGGTACCTTAGGGTGTGTCTGTAACAATTGATTGATATAATTTTCTGTATTATTCTTCATTATCTGATCTTGAGTTCATTTTAATCAAGCTTGGTGGATTTTGTTATGTTGAGTTAATCTGTGTTCTTATAAGGTGTTAAGCATTGAATATTTGTTATGATGCAATGTTTGTTGGTAATACAATGCTCAATGTAATAGATTAGCTATGTTTCTGCCTATCTGATAAAATGTGGTTAATATTTTGTTACTTATGTTTTCTGCACTAAATTATTTAATGCAAGGTAGTAGCATAAGTTAAACTGAAAAATCAATGTGTTGATGATTATATATTGACCTTTGTATCATTGTGGCAAAATGGATCATCTTGTTATTTTGAATTAAGGAACTTTGAGATTGAAGTTATCATTTTGAGAATGAAGTTTCGCCCGAGAACTTGCCCTTATGGTATTCGACTTTGTTGTTTTGCATTATGTTTGTGAAAGACATACAAGTTTTCGTTGAGAATTATCCTGGATGAACAAGTATATAATGCTTGATATGAAACATTTCTTTTTGTAAAGCACTTTTAGGGATAATTAACATGTTCTTCTCTATTTTATCTAACCTTCTTTTTCTTGTTTTTGTCCCAGTACAATGAAATCTTGGGGAAGGGTGCCTTCAAGACTGTGTATGGTTCTGATGCCTAATCTTCCATTGTTTTGTTCTTCTTGCTCTTGTAGTTCTATTTATAATTTCACATTAGAATAATATGTAGGAAGATTTGGTAATTGTTGCAGAATTCTACTTATATATTTCTCTCTTCTTTTTTTCTTTGCCAGTTATAGGGCCTTTGATGAAGTCGAAGGAATAGAAGTCGCTTGGAACCAAGTTAGGATTGATGGCCTCTTGCACACAGTAGATGATCTTGCAAAATTGTATTCTGAAGTCAATATACTGAAGTCTTTGAACCATGAAAATATCATTACGTTCTATGATTCTTGGGTTGATGATAAGCAGCATACCGTTAACATGATCACCGAACTTTTTTCATCTGGAAATTTAAGGCAGTAAGTCCACTTGATATTTGTCTGCCTTTTACCTTACCTTGTTTGGCTATGACATGTGCAGGAAATTGTTTTACATCTTTGGCTCTTAGGTACCGTCAAAAGCATAAATATGTTGAAGTGAAAGCCATAAAAGGCTGGGCGAGACAGATTCTTCAAGGGTTAGCGTATCTTCACAGTCACAAACCACCTATAATTCACAGAGACTTGAAATGTGACAACATCTTTGTTAATGGAAACCATGGAGAAGTCAAGATAGGGGACCTAGGTTTGGCAATTGTCATGCAGCAACCAACTGCTCAAAGTGTTATTGGTAACATACTATAATTTTCTTATAATATATGCATAGTTTTTCTTATGCCGGATACTATATGGAGCATTAAACTTTTCTTCCTTTTTTTTTCTGTTCTTTGATTTTGAAAGGGACTCCTGAGTTTATGGCTCCAGAACTATATGAAGAGGAATACAATGAACTTGTTGACATATATTCTTTTGGAATGTGCATACTAGAGATGGTTACTCTTGAGTATCCATACGTTGAATGTAAAAACCCGGCTCAAATCTTTAAGAAAGTTACCTCGGTAAGCATAGCAATCAGTGGCATATCCTTATTTGTAATTGTAACATGCTCATAAAAACAAGTGTACTCTAGGAACTTCCACAATTACTCGCTTTTCTTTTTCAATTTAATTTCTAAATGTTATGCATAAAAACAAGTGGTTATGAATGTTAAGGAAGCTCAAAAAGCATACAACTGTATCTCCGATATCAATGTTTGTACACTTGTACTCATATCTATGCTACCTTGTGATGTACTCCATTTCAGGGCATCAAACCTGCTTCGCTTAATAAGGTGAGCGACCCCGAAATTAGGCAATTTATTGAGAAATGTCTTGTTCCGGCATCTGAGAGATTGTCAGCAGAGGAGCTTCTTAAAGATCCGTTCCTGCAAGTTGAGAATGGTCCTAGGCTAGGTCGTAGCAGGTCCCGCCTATCCATGGACATAGATAATGAGGGCAGGCAGAATTATGCAAGCAGTGATGCCGGAAGCAACAAAGGCTGTGTGCATAGTCCTGTTTTTGAAGTTAAGAGGACAAATAAGAACAACGAGTTTAGGTTGACAGGATCCAAAAATGATGATAACTCGATATCATTGACCTTGCGAATTGCTGATACTAATGGTGAGTATCACCCTCTTTTCCTTGGCTCTCTTATTTACCTGTCTACCATGTACTTCTCTAGTTCTCTCCAATCCAGAGGAATTCTTTAATCTAACTACAAATAGTAAATAATTGTAAATTGATGCTAACAAGTCTCTTGTTGTGTTACATCCAGGTGGAGTAAGGAATATACATTTTCTCTTCTACCTTGATACAGATACTGCTCTCGCGGTGGCATCAGAGATGGTCGAACATTTGGAGCTCGCAGATCATGATGTAGCCTTCATAGCTGACCTTATTGATTACTTGGTATTTAAGCTTCTACCTTGGTGGAAGCCTTCATCTACTCGTTGCTCACCTGGCGAATCAACTCAATACAGTGGGTCAACAAATGTAGATGGCCAAGCAATGGCAGGTCCATGGAATTCTGTCCCAAACGATATTCCCTCCGAGCCAGTTGCTGGTCGAGATAACTTCTCCGAACACAATACATCGAGAGAAGGTTCTGTCTCAAATGAGAAGGACAACTTTTCAGGGGAAGCCGATGATCCTTATTACAAGGACAATCGTAGTTCTTCTGCAAGTCTATGCGACTCAGAATATCAACATTCTCAAGGTTCCTTAACTTCATTGTTTGTTGTAGATGATACTCCTATGAAAAGTGACAATATTCTTTGTTCCAAGGCCGAAGAAAACTTTAAATTCCGAAGCACAAGTCCCTCCGTAAGCGAGTTTCATGATACGGATTTCGAGGATTGCAAATTGCACGCAGGGGATTGTGGTTGTGGAGATGGCGAGGTGATAAATGAATTCTCATCAAAGGAGAACTTAGGGCCAATTTTGGAAAGGTCTAATCTTTTGAGTTTGCCATGTAGCTTTTCTTCTGTTTCTTCAACTAATGACATGGATTTTGAACTAAAGTTTGAGCTTCAAGAAATTGATGCACTGTATCAATCTTGGATTGATGAACTCTGTAGAATGAAGTTAGAGGCATTGGAAGCAGCCAGACAGAGATGGATGGAAAAAAAGAATGTTTCTGCTCATTGATTTTGATACATATATACAAGCTTTTTGATTATTAATTAACCCTTGTTGAAAAGATTCTGTTTCATTGTATAGTTTGTGAAATTAAATTTGTATACTGGATGCCCTTTTCTTTTTAGTAGAGGCACAAGTATCATTAATCTCAAATCTATGATTTATGCTTTCAATTTACATTATCAGTTTCTAATTAGTATTATGTACAATTAGAATGACAACGTATGTGCCTTAATTTAATAACTTCAAAATTTTAGTATTATTGTTCATACCTGACCCAAAATATAAAGTTAGACTCAAAAAGAATAAAAGTCCAACCAATAAAGGTGGCCTTTTCTATTAGCATAGTTTTACTTATTTGAATGAGTAACTAACTCCTCCCACTTATTTAAAAAAGAAATCTTAACAACTTTTCTAGAAAAAGGGAAACAATAATTCATCACTAAAGGTGGAACTAATTCACCACTAAGACTAAAAGTGGAACTATCTACTATAAATACATTGATTAACTTAAGTATCTGAGTCTCTCGCAGGCATCAGAGTCTCTTACAAGTACCACCCTACCTCCTCACGAGGAACTTGGACGGCGGCACCAATACAAGTCGGATGCTACTTCAAAGGGAGTCTACACCTACGTCTAGGCCCAAAAGCAACCCAGTTTCAGGTAACTCTTGGACAATTATGTAAACTGAAGTGAAGGAATGATAGGTGGTGACTGACGCTTGAGATTTGCATTCTCATGATTCAGATTGATCTTCAAAAGTGAGAGGAAGGAAAATATAAAATTGCGATTCTTTTTATGTACTTATTGTGATCATGTGAATAATGCTAGCATCTGAACTTTAGATACTCATCATCTTTTTATTTAAAGAATTCTAGTATTATTGAGAATTTGATATGCCATGATTTTGTTTTGATATTTTACTTTTTAGAAAATATATCTTATGGATTGTTTGATAAGCCTAAAATTTTAATGATACAAGTGAAAAAAAAAAGAACAAATTGTAGCCACAATAATTTTATAGACATATAGAGAGATACCTATCAGTAGTAATAATGCACTAATGCACAAACCAACAACCATTCACTACAAAAACCAAAGCAAAAAAGGTAACACCTTTCATTTTGAATTAAGAAAAAGATGATCATAACAGGATGGGGGAAAAAAAAAACTATTTAATCATGTCACAGTTTTATTGCAACTTTTCCTTTGTATTTAGTTTTAGTTTTATTACATTTCGTTGTTATGTATTTGTTATATATCCTCTGTGTTGCTCTAAAAGGAAGACCAAACTCTTCAAGCAACACAATAAAAAAGAAAACTTATAAATAATTGCATCATTTTCTTACCAAATCACTCTAGTTATTCTAATTAATAATGTCTTAATCAAACCCTTTAATATTCTTATACAACTCCTTGGAATCTTCTTCACTCAATCAACTTCATGTTCTTTTCTTCTTTCAAAGTTATTTCTCATTGATTGATGCCTGCCATAAAAATTAATTTAGTACCTTTCTTCAGCATCATTCAATACATAATCTTGAATATATTGGTTGATACATATTTGATAAAATCATATTCATTTATGATTAACCACAAAGTACTCTTCTGACATAGAGAAATTGGTTGGTAGCTTGAGGTTGGTAAAAAATTTATGATTTGAGTGTTTGACCAAACTTTATTATTATATATATATTAGTAGGAGCAAAGTTGGTACTACTGCTAAGAAAATTTCAGCATCAATGGCTGATTTTATGGGATCAAAGGCTTATTGCTGCTTCAAGTGCCAGAACCTTGTTGCTTTCCATGATGATATTGTTTCCAAAGATTTCCAGGTGAACCTTTTTCTACATATTTATGCTAAAAATTCAAACTCAAATAATCTTTTTTCTTTTTGAATTATGTTATAAATTTCATTCAAACTTGTCAGAACTCTAAACCAGTATTGCTGTAGTGATAGTTTCATATATAGTTTGTTTTGCAATAAGAGTCTGTAGCATAATATTAATAGCCTTGCTTAAATAGATAAAAGGGGTTATGAAGATGATATAAAGTTCCATTTTTGACCTTGGAATTTCAAGGGGTTATGTTGTAACAGGCAAGCAGTGGTAGAGCTTTTCTTTTCTCTCATGCAATGAACATTAGTTTGGGACCCAAAGAAGATAGACAACTCATCACTGGTCTTCACACAGTTGCTGATGTTTATTGCTCAGATTGTGGTGAAGAACTTGGTTGGACATACATTAAGGCTTATGAAGAATCACAGAAGTACAAAGAAGGAAAATATGTACTAGAGAAGTTCAAGATAGTAGTTAGAGGAAGCCAAACAAACCTAGAAAATTATTATGATGACTGATTTGATTCTTCTTGGGTTAAGTCATTTGATCCTGAAATTGTTCATAGGATTATTGTGAATTTTCTTGGAAAAGTTGATTCATTAGAAGTGTGGTGAATGTAAATGGATTTTAAGACCAATCAAATTAAGTTGTCAAATTACAGTTTCTTTAGGTTATATTTGAATATTGTGTTTGGTCCATGTGGTTAGAAGAATGAATCAAATAGAAAATAAACAAATGACAGAAGGTAATAGAAGATCATACAAGAATATTTATATGTAAAGTGTTATTGTAAACATGATATCAGTAGAACACATTGATGTTATTTGATCTATTTAGTCGATTTTGTGGTATATTTGATTAAAAGAAGACATAATACAAGTACAAAAATTTGTGTTTACACACTTTTATTTCTGTGTCTTTGTATTTATATGGTGTCTCAATATCAAATGAGACATTAATGTAAAAAGATAAATATTACTTATTTCATACTGGTAAAAAAAGATTCTTTTCAGAAAAATGTGATTTTTGGGCACTGTACAAAAAGTTTGGCAGATATAGGACTGTTGTTTTACACTTTTGCAGCCAAAGTGACTGAATCTTAGACTGACCCTGTAATTTTGAAAATGGTTAAATAATTGGTGAATTCTATGGTGCCTTTGTTTTGGTGCCTAAATTGCCTAACTTCCCTTTTAAAGTAAAAAATAAAATATTTAAAATAAAAAGTAAATCATGTAAAATTTATTAAATATTATTTATTTACTTCTTTTAGTAACTTAGGTACAAAGTGATAGGCATCATAATATTTACTTAAATAATTTTGTATTGTCATAAAATTAGCAATTTGCGATTTAGTATATATATATATATATGTGTGTGAATTCTATGCAGACGAGAGAAAACCAATCTGTTCAAATACGGTGAAGCTGACTTTTGTTAGGTCTGATAGCAACAACGGACGAGGACGCGATGACAAGAGATGCACCAAAGTAAGGAGAACACAAAATAGGAGCCACAGACTCGACGGCGCAGTGTTGGAGATGCACCAGAACTGGCGAGACGAATCGGAGGAGCCGGTGATCGTGATTTTTGGACTCTAGAGTTTGGCCGTTCGAGACATCAGTTTCTTCTAATCTTTTAATAAATTATACATTTATCCCTTTTAAAAATTTAATTATAATATAATCTAATTATGGTTAAGATAGTAACTCAAATTAAAAGCAAATATTCAATTAAAATGCGACACATCATAAAGGATAATTTACATGTTATTTTAGAGAGGATTGTGGTAGAATTATATATATATATATATATATATATAAGGTTTCAGTAAAAATATTTCTAGAAATATGTAAAAAAATATTCTTTATCAATGTCTTGCGTATGGATTAACTTCACAATTATGGTTCAAAATATAAATACTTATCTTTGAGTTAATTTGTATGTGAGATGATGGTAATTAAATACCACTTTGATGTATGAAAATTTGTAGTCCAAAGAGATTCGAATATCAATTCGATCTGATTAACGGAAAGTTAGTTATTAAATCGTTTTGGTTTAATATAAAAATTGATCAACAGTAAATCGATTGAAATAAAAAATGGTTAAATAATTGGTTAATTAGTTGAATTTATTTGATTTTTTAGCAATTAATCAATTTAAAATAATAAAATATAAAAAATATCTAAAAAATTATATATTTTATATACAAATATATTATTTTATCATATTAAATTGAATTTAAATTAAACTTTTAATCTTTTAAATTTTTAATCTTATTGGTTAGATTACCGATCTTGATGCAAACAACATAAAAAGATGTGCATAGATAAGAGACTTTAGGTCTTTTTGGAGCAATAATGGGAAAATTGTTACCACATTGATAACTGCATGAAGTATGAACAGCAAGAAACATGTGATCGTTGTGATTTCAATAACCAATGATTTAGACAAGATGAAGAAAAACATAACCAGATGATCTTTGTGAATATTTCAAATAAAATTGATTATTTCTGCTCCTTTAAAGTTGGAAAGTAGATTGAGGAAAGATTTTGATGTTCCTTATCTGCTTACAACTTTAAAGTTTGAGCTGTTAAGTGTATACAAACAAGTGGTTTATTTATTTATTTATATTATTAGGTTTAAATAATTTTTTAATTCTTTAAAAGACACATTTTTTGTATAACCTTGTAATTTTTTTGTCAAATAAAATTAAAATTATCTATCTAGTTACTCATTTTTTTTTCTTAAATATTACATGATAAGTTGAATATTAATATGGCACATTTCATAGTTATTTATCTCATTATACTATCATTTAACATAAACTTTTGACAAAAATTAAAATAAACAACTTTTAAATTTTACTTAAAAACAATTTTTTTAATAAGAACAAAACCAATATATAATATATTAATTAAAATAAACAGTTAAATTATTGGAATACTGATATTCTAGAAATATTTAAAAAAATTATTATATATATATATGAATTTAATTTTAATACATTATTAATATAAAATAATTTTATTGATCGCGTAAATAATCACTAAAAAAATTAATATAATTTTACGATTATATAAAATATTTTACGCTATCAATAAATTAAAATTATATTTATATATTGCAGAGTGGTGCCTGCTGAAGGTGGTGCATAAGACAGAAAGTTATCGGAGTCAATTAGTTGAAAATGGTTTCCAATGGTAACAGCATTTGTTTGCCACACAAAAATTCAATTCATTAACATACCAAATACTCATTGATTAGAATCTCTGTATATAATAATCTATAATTAGGTGAGCCAATTCAATATTTTTATATTCATGCATAGTTTCACATACTTCAATTTTAAAATGTCTAGTTTACTCTTTCAATACAACCACCACCAAAGGTTTAATGCAATAAAAGAGTTTGGTAACATTAATTCTTCTTTCTTACACAAAATTTATTAATTTTCTAATATACTATTTTATTCAAAACAAACAACTATTTGAAAAAAAAATGAATTAGTATAATTATTAATCAAAGTCGAGCCAAAATGACATCAATGACACAAGATTTTGCTTCAAATCCAATATCAATAAAATTAGATTGTGAACATTTTTCTTGAAAAGATGAGGCTGAACCAACAAAATAAAAGGTCATAAATTACTCCAATATCTCATTGAAAATGCAGCAAAAAGAACAGTGAATCCATTTTTTTCAGATATGTAAATTAAAACATATGATGCTTTGCTCATATTTGGAAGAAATTAGAGTCTCATTTTGCTTGAAATGTTAAAAGGCAAAGGTAATGTAACTCTGATTTCTGTTAAAAAAAATTTTCCTATCTTTTGGTAGCTGAGAGCTCTAATAACAATTTTAATCCTCAAACGTTAGCACCAAATTCTAAATTTGGTCCATAATGTTTTAAACGTTCTATTTTAATTTTAAAATGTTTTAAATAAGTTTAATATTGTTTCATTATTAAATTTGATACCAATAATTAATATATTGAAAGAGATAATAATGTCTAATTTCAATTTGTAAGTAAAATCTTCCTTCTAACAATAAAAATGATCTTTTTTAAATTTTAGAGTATTGATGATTGATTGATAGGGTTTGAGATTTTATATTAAAAAAAAAAGTGTTATAAGAAGGTATTGATTATATTTCTCGAACATGTAAAACTAAAAAGATATGACTTAGACTAAAATAATATTGTTAACATTCACATACTCATTCTATTAACTATATATTCATATTAAATTTAAAAATGGAACAACATTAAATTTATTTAAAATATTTTAAATTAAAATAAAATATTTAAAATATTAAAGACTAAATTAAAATTTAATCTGAGAATTAAAATAATACTTTATCCGGTATATAGTTGATTACTTAATTAGTAGTCTAAGGAGCTCAACATTTGCAATGTTTCCACCAACGTTCTAATCTAAATATATTATTCCTTTTTCTTTTAAGATATATAAATAGAGATGTGAATCAAGGAACATCATCTATAACACATTGCCATATCTCCTAGTTTATGCCTTAGTTATGTTTTAAAATTGAAGAAATTAACCTAACCTCTTCTGAGGTTAAGCTTGAGCAAACTATGGGGAAAAAAATAATGAAGAGAATAATTTTTTTTTAATGTGGATGATTTAAATATTCTTTTTCATTCTCTATATGCAAAGACTTTTTTTTATTATAGAATTGACCTTGTATTATATATATTCAGTAAGGTTTTTTTTTTTTAAAAATAAAATATGCATTATTGACATTGTATTCAATAAAGATAAGACCCAAAAAAAAATTTGAATTATTTTTTTATATTTTCATTATCTTTGATATTTTAATAAACTGAAAATTGGGTAAATTTTATTTAAATTTTTTTCCCTTTCAAATAAATTGTTATTCCTCATTATTTTCTCTGTATTTCTATCTTAAGATAGTTATATCAAATAAAATGACCTTAATTAAGTACGTCAAATTAAAATGTATCAAAATGTGAAAGTTACCATTAACATTAGTAGAAGAATTTTCATTAATTAAAAAAATAAAATCAATAATTTGAGAGTCTCTGTTGAATCTGCCTGCTATGTTCTCCATGCCATTATATAATTAATTATATATACATATATACATTGAATTGTTTAAATTAGCTTGTAGTGAATATTCCTTCTCTGCAATTTTCTTTGAATCTTTGATAAACAAGCCAAGCATGTCCTGTTGGCTGTCACTGATACCCTTACATTGAAACTTGAGAAAATGTCTCCAAATTATAAGACATACATTATGGTATGATAAGGACTCAGGAGTAATACAAATAATATATTAATAAAAAATATAATGAATTAAATTTCTTACTAGTAATAATAATCATGGTTATGTGTATTACTTTTATGTTAGATTTTGACATTTAAAAAGATAGTGGTACATTTTATAATTTGTAATTATTAATTAATTATTATTAACATTTTTAATAATATAAAATTATATTTAATAATATAAAATTATATTTTTTTAATACTTAAATATTGACTAAATTTTAATAAAAATATTAGTCTGAAATCTGTTTTTAAAAAGACTTCAATTGACCACCTTTGTTTCATTTTTCCTCCTCATGTTTTTGCTTTCAATTAAGTACCAAACTGCAATATCAAATACATCCTAGCCACTCATTTCTTATCTTTCTTAAAGATATAATTATTATATAAATAAAAGCTTAGTCATAATGACAATAATTCTGTTTTGGTTTGAGCATGATCTTTCAATGGACACTGCACTAAAATTACTAAATTAGTTAACGGATCAAATCAAAAGTATTATTCTCTCAAATTTAAAGTTATGGGTAACATTATTATTCATATTAAAAAAAAATAAAAGCATTATTGCATGTCATATAAATTTATATAACTCTCTCTATATTAGTTTATAATATTTATCTTTATCACATATGTTGAGTTAAGAAATTAACTAAATTAAATTAGCGATGACAAACATTATTTTTGGGCAAAATAAATAATTAGTGTTAAGTATTAATAATTATATGTTGCTGATTATTTATTATATGTTGCAGGCCAAAACTTAGTTCAACAGCCCAAATTGGTATGAAAATAATATAGCAAGGCTGGTGAGTAAATAAATAAACAAAGCCCATAAGAAAATAAGGCTGAAAAATCAAAACGGGCAAAAAAGAAGTGATCCAATCTAAGCCCGTATCCATCAATTCAAGTTGATCCAAGCTTCTCATACAAGATTGAAGTCCTCATTTCCTCTCACTTGCTTTTACCAAAGCAACTTTCATCTCCTCTCTAATCAAGTCAAATCATAGCATCAGAAAAGTAAGAAAGAGAAAGAGAGAAAAAGGTTCCTCCCTAAGCTAGTAACCAAAGAAGCAAGAGAGAGAGAGTTGAAGCTTGAAGCACAGAAGCTAAAACAGAAACTCCAAGCTAAATCAAGCGTAAGAAAGGTAATTCATCTCATCTTGCATGCATCAGATCTTCATCCTTTCTTTCCAACTCTCTGCTCTATCCGAAAATGGCATTCAAAGGAAAAGTTGATCTATGTTCTTCACTGCTACAAATCCACGGTCACAAGAGATTCTTGGGGACCAAGTTGCATCTCTATGGTTCAGATTTGGTTGACCATTGAAAGACATTTTCGGTTACTCCTTCATGGCTTTCGGTCAAGTTGAAAAAGTCAGAAGCAAAGGGTCTACTTTGATGTTTGAGAAGAAAAAGTGAGCTTGTGGGTTGGTGAAGTTCAAGGCTCAAGGTGTTGACCTTGGAAGAAGAACCAAGGAACATGCAAGGAGATAAAAAGAAGCTTGCTGTTCATTTAGCGGTAAGGAGAGAAAACCAGAGAATGAGAACAGTGTTCTGTTAAGAAGTTCCTCTACTTGGATAATGCTCTCTTTCAAAGAAGCATTCGGCCAATACTGAAGAACTGCATCTGAGGTTTGCAAATCTGGTTTTGCACATAGCAAAGAGGCTGCTGATGAAGTCAATCTCCTTCATGTTTTACTGATTGTAATGTACTTTTCTAAGTTTATCTTTCTGTAATTTCTTGTGAGAAAAGGCATTGTGATAAAGCTTAAGAAAAAGCCATGAGTGGAAAAAGGCTGAGAGATACACTTGAGAGAAAAGGCTAGAGTTATTTTCTGATTTCTTTAGGTATGTTTATGTCTTGTATCTTGTACCTGTAAGGTATCCCTTTCTTAGTTGGGTTAGCACTAAGAGGTATAGTTAGGTATTAGCATAGCCAATGTCAAGTTAGGTTAGAACTTGAGTGTGAAAGGATTGGGTCAATCCTGTGTTATTGGTGTATGTAATACTGTTAACTATAGTGAAATTCTTCCATAGTTGTGGAGGAGACTGGATGTAGGTTGCATAGCACAAGGCAACCGAACCAGGATACTTGCTGGTGTTAGCTTTTCTCTTCTCTGCTGTGTTCTGTTTTCTGATTTTCATGAGACCAAAATAAATTGTCTCATAAATTTCCGCTGCTCAGTTTGAATAGAATCAGAATTGCAAAGTTATTTTAAAAAGGGTAATAACAGCAACCGAAAAGCAAGGCATAGATTCAACTCCCATTCTCTAAGCCTACCACAACCTTCAATTGGTATCAAGAGCTAAGGTTTCAAGAATCAAGCTTAACCGCTTGGAGCAAAGATCCAATGGCGAACAACCTGGGCACAACCACAGTTGCCTACACCCTCACTGAAGGCCAGTCAAACAACCGGCCACCTTTCTTCAACGGGAAGAACTATTCCTACTGGAAAGAAAGGATAAGGATCTTCATCCAATCCATTGACTACAACCTATGGAAGATTGTTGTGAGTGGTCTCAAGATCCCAACAAAAACAAGTGCTGATGGAGTGGTGACTCCAAAAGAAGAAGCTGAATGGAATGAAGATGACAAGAAGAAGATAGAGCTGAACGCTAAAGCAATCAACCTTCTTCATTGCGCTATCAGCTTTGAAGAGTACCGGAAGGTGTCTAGATGCAAGACAGCCAAAGAAATCTAGGAAAAACTCCAGGTTACACACGAAGGCACCAAACAAGTCAAAGAAACGAGGATTGATATGCTGTGAAAAGAGTACGAGATGTTTAGCATGAAGGATGGAGAAAGCATTGATGAAGCGTTTGAGAGATTCTCAATCATAATCAACAACCTTGATGCTATGGGTACAAACTATGCAGAACAAACCTTGGTGAGAAAACTCCTTAGAAGCCTCACAAAAGAGTGGGAAAACACTGCCACTGTCCTAACCGAGAGTAACAATATAAGTCCCATAACGTATGATGAGCTGAGAGGAAAACTCCTTGCCTATGAAGCCACACACACAAACACAGACTCAAAGAAAAAGGGAATAGCCCTCAAGTCACAAATAGAACCAAAAGAGAGTGAGTCTAGTGATGGTATTTCAGATAACGAGCTTTTGTTTTTTGCTAGGAGATTTAGAAGGATGATGAAAAGCAAAGGCAAACACAAGGGTTCAAGTTCAAAGGAGCAAAAGATAGACTTGAGCAAGGTGACGTGTCATCATTGCAAGGAGGCTGGACACTTCAAGTCAAACTGTCCAAAACTCAAAAAGGAGGACAAAGGAAAGAAGGAAAGGAAGAGAGTACTCATGGCAGCTTGGGAGGATCTTGAGAATGACTCAAATGAAGAAGAAGAATCTGAAGGAGATGACAAGGACTGTTTCATGGCTGGAAACAACAATCTTGATGAGGTAAACTATTATGATTTAACCATTGAAGACTTGCATGCTATTATTGATGATCTCACTTTAAATACATCAAAACTGCTTGACAAATATAATGAGTGTAGATCTGAAAGAGATGTGTTAAGATCTGAAAATGATTTTTTAAAAGAAAAAGTGAAGGAAACTGAATGTGCTTTGGATATTATTGAAGAAAACAGATTTCTAAAATCTGAACTTGAAAAATTAAAAGGAAAGCACATTGTGGATCCTTCTCATGAGTTAATTGCTGAAAATGAAAGACTAAATGAAATGATCAAAAGGCTGAATGGTGACTTAGCAAAATTTGCTCAAGGGTCTAGCAACTTGGATAAATTACTTGCAAGTCAAAGGCCATTGTTTGAAAAATCTGGTTTAGGCTACATAGCCAAGGAAGATGTAGTTTCTAACACTTCCTCTATAAAATTTGTGGCCTCTTCATCAAATACCAAATCCATACCAAACAAATCAGGTATCGGATATGATTCAATATGTGAAAAATCTGATGAAGAATACACAAATGAAGCTGAGCCCTCACCAAGAACTGGTCCGAGTTCAAACCGGCCAGGTTTGGGTTACATTTCGAAAAATGAGGTTGCTTTCAAGAAACCACTTTTTTACAACAAAACCTCATTTTCGAAAGGTAAAAATGTTCAAAGAAATTCTGGTGAAAATGCTTTCACAAAGAAGAATAACTCTAATAAAAATCAGCTTGCCAAAAGAAATACATCTCCTCCAAAAACTAGAAAATTTCAAAACTTTAATCATTTCAAGCAATATAACTCATATCAGTTTCAGCAACACACACAAAAAAATCATTGTGTAAATTGCAAGAAATCTGGTCACTCATATGCACAATGCTTCATTGAAAAGAGAGTTGTAGGAAACAAAGTCTACAATGTTGTTTGTGATTTCAATGCACTTGGGCAACCAAGATGGATTAACTTCAAAGGATCCAAATTAATTTGGATACCTAAGGCTACTTGAAACTCATCATGCAGATTTGCCTAGCATCTAAGAACAAAAAGGACATGTGGTACATGGATAGTGAATGTTCAAGGCACATGACTGGAAGGTCAACCTACTTCATCAAACTGAATAAGTATGATGGAGGTTTTGTGACCTTTGGAGATGATGGTAAAGGTAAAATCATAGCTGTTGGAAAAGTAGGTAATGAGCAATCTACTCATTGATGATGTACTTTTGGTTTGTGGTTTGAAGCACAATCTTTTGAGTATAAGTCAGCTGTGTGATCTAGGATACTTAGTTGTTTTCAAAAGGCTTGAATGTTGTGTTGTTAATGAAAAGACAAATAAAGTGATGTTTGTTGCCAAGCGTTTCAATAATATGTATGGACTTACCCTTGATGAACTAAAAGATCAAAATGTAGCTTGTCTTCACTCTAAAGAATCTGAAAAGTGGTTATGGCATAAAAGATTGGGCCATGCAAGTATGTTTCAAATAAACAAACTTGTAAAGAAAGAATTAGTAAGAGGCCTTCCTTTGATAAAGTTTGACAAAGACATCACTTGTGATGCTTGCCAAATGGGAAAACAAACAAAAAGCTTTTTTAAACCAAAGGAAGACATCTCTACTAAAAGACCACTTGAGTTGCTACACATTGATTTATTTGGTCCAACAAGAACTCAAAGCCTAGGAGGTAAACATTATGGTTTAGTAATTGTGGATGACTACACTAGGTTTGGTTGGGTTTTATTTCTTGCACACAAAAATGAAGCCTTTTCGGCCTTTGAACCTTTTTGCAAGAAAATTCAAAATGAAAAGGATTTGAAAATCTCTTCTATAAGAAGTGATCATGGAACTGAATTTGAAAACAATTTATTTGAATCCTTTTGTGAGGAATTTGGAATATCTCACAACTTCTCTTGTCCAAGAACACCACAACAAAATGGTATTGTGGAAAGAAGAAATAGAAGCATACAAGAGATGACAAGAGCTATGCTTTGTGAGAGTAATGTTCCAAAATTCCTTTGGGCTGAAGCGGTTAACACAGCCTGCCACATTTTAAATAGAACAATCATAAGGAAATTTTTGAAGAAAACCCCTTATGAACTTTGGAAAGGCTACCCACCAAACTTAAATTACTTGCACATATTTGGATGCAAATGTTTTGTTTTAAATAACAAAGAAAATTTGGGAAAGTTTGATCCAAAGGCTTATGAGTGTTTGTTTGTAGGATATTCCACAACTAGTAAAGCATATAGGGTTTATCATCAAGATGCTAGAATTATTGAGGAGTCCATACATGTTACATTTGTGATACTAACTTGATGCAAAGCATTCTGGAAGATGGTGATGCAGGAAATCAAACTCAAAAGGATGATGAAGCTGCTCAAAATCATGGAAAAGAAAATTCTAGACAAACTGAACCAGAAACAGTAAGTGCTGAAAATTCAAGAGACAATTTCATTTTGTCTCATGAATCTAAAGGAAATTCTGCTGCCAGCAGCGCCCAGACTCTCTTGGTGACTGAATCTGCCTCCAAGTTCACCAAACCGCGTGAATGGAGATTCTTGAAGAATTATCCTGAGGAATTTGTCATTGGGGACGTCTCTCATGGAGTGCAAACAAGGTCTTCCACTAGAAAGGCTAATGAAGGTTCAAACATTGCCCTTATTTCACAAATAGAGCCTCAAAACGTCGAGGAAGCACTTAGTGACCCTTCTTGGGTTAAAGCTATGGAGGATGAGCTTCTTGAATTTGATAAGAACCAAGTATGGACTTTGGTTCCAAGGCCTAGTGGAAAGAAAGTGACCGGTACCAAGTGGATATTTCGGAACAAGTTGGGAGAAGATGGTAACATTGCAAGAAACAAGGCAAGGCTAGTGGCACAAGGATATGACCAAGAAGAAGGAATAGACTTTGATGAATCCTTTGCCCCTGTTGCCCGAATGGAAGCCATAAGACTTCTCTTAGCTTATGCTGCATTTTGTGGTTTTAAATTATATCAAATGGATGTGAAATGTGCATTTTTGAATGGTGTGATAGATAGAGAAGTATATGTGGAGCAGCCTCCTGGTTTTGAAAATAAAGAGCATTTTGATCATGTTTTTAAACTATCTAAAGCTCTCTATGGTTTAAGACAAGCTCCTAGAGCTTGGTATGAAAGACTTAGCTCTTTTCTTTTGAAAAATGGTTTTCAAAGAGGCACCACTGACACAACTCTATTTATCAAGAATTCTAATGATTCCTTTATTCTAGTTCAAATATATGTTGATGACATTATTTTTGGATCAGCTAATGAATCCCTTTGCTCTGAATTTGGAAAACTCATGACAAGTGAATTTGACATGAGTATGATGGGTGAACTTAATTTTTTCCTTGGGCTACAAATTAAACAAACTAAAAATGGTATTTTCATTCATCAAGAGAAGTATGCCAAGGAATTAGTTAAGAAATTTGGTATGGAAAATGCCAAACCCATGGGAACTCCCATGCACCCTAATTAAAAATTAGATAAGGGAGAAACTGAGAAAGATGTTGATGAGACTAGGTATAGAGGAATGATTGGTTCTCTTATGTACTTAACTTCCTCTAGACCCGATATTGTGCAAAGTGTTGGATTGTGTTCTAGGTTCCAATCCAAACCTAAAGAGTCACATCTTTCTGCAGTTAAAAGGATCATTAGATATGTTCATGGCACATCCAATTTTGGTCTTTGGTATCCTAAGATTGATGATTTTTCTGCAGTTGGTTATTGTGATGCAGATTTTGCTGGTGATAGAGTTGATAGAAGGAGCACTTCTGGTTTATGTTGCTTCCTTGGAAAGTCATTAAATGTTTGGTCAAGTAAGAAGCAATCAACAGTGGCCTTATCCACTGCAGAGGCTGAGTATATAGCTGCTTCTTCTTATTGTTCTCAGCTTTTATGGTTAAAAACACAGCTTGCTGATTACAAATTAAAGGCTGAAAATATACCCCTGATGTGTGATAATATGAGTGCCATTAATATTTCTAAAAATCCAGTTTTGCACTCTAGGACTAAGCATATTGAAGTGAAATTTCACTCAATAAGAGAACATGTCCAAAAGGGGGTTATTTGCATTCAATTTGTTAAATCAGAGGAGCAATTAGCAGATATTTTTACAAAACCATTAGCTGATGATAGATTCTGCATGCTTAGGACTTGTCTAGGAATTTTGAGTTATGATTCCTTATTTGAAAATTGCTGATGTATTTGCTGGAGCTTTTTGTCTCATAAACAGGTATGAGACAATTCTGGGCAGATGATGAATGTTTCCTTCAAGTCAGCGTGTTCTGGACTTATTGCAAATGAAAAATCAATCTGGGCCAACCTCAATTCAGATCTGGGTAGTCCTATGTATTTCATTAATTCAAACCACATCTGGGCCCAATATGAATGTTACATTCTTGTTTGCTTATTTTGTTTATGACTTGTGTGTTTAAGTTTTTTTTTTAAGTTTTTTTGTGGGCTGAAATGGTTTTTAATCCAACTTAATTCCTTTTTTTTTTACTTTGGTTCAGTTTAATTTTTTGCTGTCTTTCAAAATTTAAAATTAATCTCATGTTTTTAATTCAAAATCCAATAAAATTTTTCTTTTATGAGGTCATGTCTTTTCAAATCTTTTCAAATGGTGATGCAGTTGCATGGTTTTAGAAATCCACTTTTTGGGTACGGTTACCAACACTCCCTCTCTTCCCTCCATAACTTCTCCACACACTCTTCGATTTCTTCCTACTCACTTTACTGCTTCTCTTCCCTCAAAAGATTGAATCTAACCAAATGAGGAAGAAAACCATTGCAAAAAGGGCTCTTCTTGAGAAGATTTACAAGCTGCCCACAAAGCCTTCCACTCGCTCTCAAGACCGGACCTTCACCCCTTCTCCTTCTCCTCCTACCTCTCCTCCTCGCTGCGACCCCATGGCTCGGACCAAAAACACTCCTAGGTTTCCTGCCTCTGCCAAGCCGACGCCACCACCAAAGGCCACACCTTCCAAGCCTAGCCTCTCAAAACCGAGTTCAGCAAAGCCTAGCTCCTCCAAAGGCAAACGTCTGGCGACTGAGGATCCCATTCCCGAACCAACCCAACCCAAATCCAGGTCGGTTCCAATGCGCTCTCAACGAGGTAACACTCGAGTCCCTCTCAAAAATGTTAAAGAACCAGAAATTGGACCATTTGATCACAAAGCTCATTTTATGACCTCTCATTCAAACTATAATCCCTATAGATTCAAATCTGCCATGAATAATGATTTTTATGAGGGAGTCATCCAGTATCGTACCCTATGCTCTTCATTTCTCGCTGATTTGCCATCTTTGAAAAGAAAAGGTTTTTCTTTTGTTGACAACTTAATTTTTCTGGACTGGAATCACCTTTTTGACATCAAAAAACCTGTTTATCCCTTGTTGGTCAAAGAGTTTTATGCAAACATGACTTATCATGAAGGCACTGCTCATTCGTATGTCAAGGGCCGAGATATCGTTTTAAACAATGAGACCATCAGTGAAGCTTTGAAGTATACTGATGTTGGGCCTTGTGCCTACACGTCAGTTAAGTGGGATGAAGGAGTTGGTGTTTCTTACAATGATGCCCTGGCTAGCATTTGTGAACATGTCTCCTTAATAGATGGCATTACTCCCACACACAAAGCCCTAGGATATGAACGTGCTCAGTTGCACCGAATGGTCAACCACATTATACTTCCCCAAAGTGGTTCATATCAAAGGGTTTCATACACTGACACTCTTGTTTTATATGTCATTCTCACCAAAACTGAAATTTCATTTGCATATTTGATGGTTAGATACATGTTTGATTCTGTTAGAAGTGAAAAGGACAAAGCTCTTCCTTATGGCATGTTTCTAACTTGTATTTTTGAGTATTTTGGTGTTGACTTGACCAATGAGAAATATGAAAATAGACATTCATATCTAAAGGGAGGTGGTTAAGTGAAACAGAACAAAGGACCCACTAGATCTGAAAGAGTTGTCCTAGATGATGAAGATGATGATTTTGTCCCCGAGGATTCTCCTGCTCCTTCCACTGAGGGAACATCCATCTCCACTGAAAAGAAATCTACTCTGCTAAATGTGGTTAAGGATGTTGCTCAAGAGTTTGTCTCCCAATCAAATCACTTGATTGCCATGAGCAAGGAACAAAGAAAACTAGCTAGCAAACATGAGAACTTTCTGAAGAAATCAAGGGATAGGGTGGCTGTGCCCATGACCTTCATTGATAACCTTCAAAATGATGAAGAAGTTGCCATTGATGTTGAAGAGGAAGCTGCTTCGGAGGAGAGTGGTTTTGATGGCTAGATTTTGTCTCATGAAAACTGTTGCTGCTGCTCTTTTTGTCTCATGAATTATATTTATTTTACTACTGTTGAACTGTTTCATTTTGGATGACTGTAATAACTCTAAATACTGCTGCACTGTTGTTGGTTTAGTTAGAACTTTGAACTGTGATCTAACCTTTCTTGCAGGATCTGTTTTTGTTGATCTTGCTAGTTGTCCGCCCTTGATGACAAAAGGGGGAGTAATAGTAGGATAAACAATTTCTTGGCATTGATGCAGCTATCAGTATTTCTTTTGAAATCTTTTGTCTAATTGCTGCACTAAAATTTGATTCTACATGCTGAATACTGATGCTGATGATATTAGCTTGATGATTAGGCTAATTATGTGATGTTGCTCATTTGATATTCCTTATACAAGATATAGTGTGCATAGCTCTTTATTGTGCTTTCTTTAAGTACAATGTGAAACAGGGACAAAGAGGAAAGCATAAATCCAGGGGGAGCTAATATTGAAAAGGAAAGGGGGAGCAACATAAAAGCAAATGACAAATATCAAAGGGAGTTTCCAAATCTTACTCAAACTCAATTCCTTTTGATTATTGCTTAAATCATGTTTGTCATCAAGGGGGAGATTGTTGAGTTAAGAAATTAACTAAATTAAATTAGTGATGACAAACATTATTTTTGGGCAAAATAAATAATTAGTGTTAAGTGTCAATAGTTATATGTTGCTGATTATTTATTATATGTTGCAGGCCAAAACTTAGTTCAGCAGCCCAAATTGGTATGAAAATAATATAACAAGGCTGGTGAGTAAATAAATAAACAAAGCCCATAAGGAAACAAGGCTGAAAAATCAAAACGGGCAAAAAAGAAGTGATCCGATCCAAGCCCGTATCCATCAATTCAAGTTGATCCAAGCTTCTCATACAAGATTGAAGTCCTCATTTCCTCTCACTTGCTTTTACCAAAGCAATGTTTCTCTCCTCTCTAATCAAGTCAAATCATAGCATCAGAAAAGTAAGAAAGAGAAAGAGAGAAAAAGGTTCCTCCCTAAGCTAGTAACCAAAGAAGCAAGAGAGAGAGAGTTGAAGCTTGAAGCACAGAAGCTAAAACAGAAACTCCAAGCTAAATCAAGCGTAAGAAAGGTAATCCATCTCATCTTGCATGCATCAGATCTTCATCCTTTCTTTCCAACTCTCTGCTTTATCTTAAAATGGCATTCAAAGGAAAAGTTGATCTATGTTCTTCATTGCTACAAATCCACGGTCACAAGAGATTCTTGGGGACCAAGTTGCATCTCTATGGTTCAGATTTGGTTGACCATTGGAAGACATTTTCGGTTACTCCTTCATGACTTTCGGTCAAGTTGAAAAAGTCAGAAGCAAAGGGTCTACTTTGATGTTTGAGAAGAAAAAGTGAGCTTGTGGGTTGGTGAAGCTCAAGGCTCAAGGTGGACCTTGGAAGAAGAACCAAGGAACATGCAAGGAGATAAAAAGAAGCTTGCTGTTCATTCAGCGGTAAAGAGAGAAAACCAGAGAGTGAGAACAGTGTTCTGTTAAGAAGTTCCTCTACTTGGATAATGCTCTATTTCAAAGAAGCATTCGGCCAATACTGAAGAACTGCATCTGAGGTTTGCGAATTTGGTTTTGCACATAGCAAAGAGGCTGCTGATGAAGTCAATCTCCTTCATGTTTTACTGATTGTAATGTACTTTTCTAAGTTTATCTTTCTGTAATTTCTTGTGAGAAAAGGCATTGTGAGAAAGCTTAAGAAAAAGCCATGAGTGGAAAAAGGCTGAGAGATACACTTGAGAGAAAAGTCTAGAGTTATTTTCTGATTTCTTTAGGTATGTTTATGTCTTGTATCTTGTACCTGTAAGGTATCTCTTTCTTAGTTGGGTTAGCACTAAGAGGTATAGTTAGGTTAGAACTTGAGTGTGAAAGGATTGGGTCAATCCTGTGTTATTGGTGTATGTAATACTATTAACTATAGTGAAATTCTTCCATAGTTGTGGAGAAGACTAGATGTAGGTTGCATAGCACAAGGAAACCGAACCAGGATACTTGCTGGTGTTAGCTTTTCTCTTCTCTGCTGTGTTCTATTTTCTGATTTTCATGAGACAAAAATAAATTGTCTTATAAATTTCCGCTGCTCAGTTTGAACAGAATCAAAATTGCAAAGTTATTTTAAAAAGGGTAATAACAGCAACCGAAAAGCAAGGCATAGATTCAACCCCCTTCTCTAAGCCTACCACAACCTTCAACATAAAAACAAATAATTGGTTTAATTTCATATATGCCTATTATATTCTCATATTTCTATATGCTTATTCATTAAGCATTTTCTATCTTTACTTTCTTTCCAATGTTAAGCAAAATAAACTATGAAAAATTTACACTATAAGTTACTTATAAGTGTTAAAAACAAGAGACTAAGAGAGTAATCTGAAGAGTATATTATTCAGTGTGATCAAAGATATAATATACAAAGGATATTTATACGTGCTAAATGAATCAGAGTAATAAAGGCATAGAATCCTACAATTAATATACAGATATACTATGTAAATATAGACGATACTAATTGATCTAAATTGATTCTAATGATTCTCTAACAATAAGAATATCTTGATAAATAATTTTTTAATTATTAATTTTTAATAACTAAAATGAAAATTATTATAAACCAAAAATAATATGTTTCACAAAAAAAAAATGTGTATAATATCGCCTCTATATATTTATCCAAAATTTAAAGGCTTGTATAGTTGTATTATATATGTGGTCCATTTTGCATGAATGAATTGTACTATTCAATTAATCACATTGCATGATATATTATTTCTTGGTTTCTTCGTTGTTGTGTCTTCGTCAAGCAGTCAGTGTATGTTATACTATTACCTACTAATATTAATTATTATTAGGTTTTTCTTAACAAGTGCTTTTGGTGGATATTGTTTAACGTTATTTTTTTTCATGGTATGTTTCTGTTATGCATATATTTAACAATTGAGATTTATGACAAAAATAATAATTTTAATAATTACAAATATTTAGGATGGTTCAAATTTTATCATCTAAAATTAAATTCTAGGAGCGAAATCTACTTTTCTTATGAGTATTAACTTTATGTGCATCAAAATCTTTGCTTGAAGAAGATATTTTTGTAGAGTCACAAATCAAAAGAAAATGTAATGAATTTGACTATTGATAAACAAATTAAAAGATACTTCACAGAATTTCAAAGTATTTGTCAAATACATGAAAATTCCACAGAAATTAGGAGTATAAATTACAAGGAAGAAAAGAAACAGATTTGCTGAAAGGAACTAACGAAAATAAAGATTGCAAAATTGAAAAGAACATAAATAAAAAAAGTATAGAAGAAAACCTACACAAAAAGTTAACTTAGGCATGTCATAAAAAATTACTGATTTGTGTGAGAAAATTAATTTTTTTTCACATAATGACATAATAAATACAATTATAAGTATATTAAAACCTTAAGTATTTAGTTTTCTACAAAAGAATTTTTTATCAAACATCCTAACTAATTAATATCTTTAGGACATTTGTTAGAAGGTTGTAATAATATATATAAACATATAATAAGTTACCAAAAATATTTGAGAGATATTAAAAAATTAATTTAAAATAATTTAAAATAATTTTATTTAATATTTTTTAATGATTATTTTTTTTATTTTGTATTCTTTAATTATCGTTGGAATAATAAAATAATATTAAATATAATAAATATATAATTATAAATATTAAATAAAATAAAAAATTTTGTTATTGTCTCTTTTGGTTATCCATAAATTACCAACAAGGCAACAACCAACAAGAAGTTGAATATCATTTTTGTTCATTTATTGCATGAATAGAAATTTCCAGCCTCAACTAGTTCTGGTATGTGGGAACTCAGAATAGAATCCATTGCTTGCAATTCATGGAAGACAATACAAATTCAATAAAATGGTTTAGTTTTGTAGTATATTGTTATTGTAAGAAAAATAATTATTAAATATTAACAGTAGTCTCCTATTCTACAATAACTAATTATATTATCACATTGTTATCCCTTTGAAAATAGCTTTACCTTCCTGTATATCAGTTCACTTAGTTCCTTAATTATAGCCTCTGTATAGCTTTGACCACATATATATCTCCTATTCTATTGTATTTTGGTATAATATTAAAAAGCTGTATAAATTCTGATCAAATCAATGAGAAATGCAACCTTTCAAAGCTTAATATGGTATTAGAGCCCTATTGGCTAACCCCCAACAGATCCAAACAACATGTCATTGAATAATCTTCTTCTATCTGCATCAAACAATTCTACCACAATGAATTTTCCCACCCTTCCTATTAAACTCAACCATGAAAATTACTACCTCTGGCGGAAAACAGTGCTTCCTGCTCTCGAAGCTTTTGATCTTGACTCATTAATTCACCAAGACACAATCCCTCCCACCTACATAACCCCTGAACCAATGACTGAAAAATCTTCCCCCACACCTGTTCCAAACCCTGAGCATGCTACATGGAAGAAAAAGGACAAACTTGTTCTCCTTTGGCTTCATTGCACATCTCAGAAAATGTTCTTGCTTATATCATTGCCTGTACAACCTCTCGCAGCACTTGGATTGCTCTCGAGGAGTTGTTTGATGCTCAATCAAGTGCTAGGGCTGATTATCTCAAAACCTCTCTTCAAGATCTACAAAAAGGATCATTAACCATGATTGATTATATTGCACAAAAGAGAAAGCTAGCCGATTCCCTTGCTGAATGTGGCTACATAGTTCAAGAACAGGACCTGAAGAATTTTATCCTTAAAGGCCTTGACTCATCCTATAATAATTTTCGAACTTCCTATGGTTTGCTCCAATTTTCTCTCCCTCTTACCAAATTTATTACTGCCCTTTTGCGTGAAGAGACTACCCTGGGTCATTCCCACTCTGGCCTTCTTTCTTTACCCTCCCCATCCGCCAATATTGCTCAGTCCTACTCATCTCTGAACCTTAATCCTAACTCTCAACCTCAGCCTTCTCAATCTGCCACCACTCCTCCGAGATTATTTTGTCAGATTTGTGAAAACCGGGGCACATTGGACGGGACTGCTACAACCGTGGCAACTTCAACTTATATCCCTCTCGCAGCAAGCCTCGTAGCAACAACAACAGGCGCAACAACAACAACAGCTCTAATCACAACTCTCGCAACACCAGCAACTACCACAACAACAAGAAATCAGAAGCCCTATTTGCATCTCCCTCCAGCATAGTTGATTTGGATTGGTTCCTTGACTCAGGAGCAAGTCACCATGTCACTAACCAAGCTCAAAATCTATCCAGCCATGCTGACTATGATGGCAACGACTCCCTCACAGTAGGAAATGGTATGTCTCTTCCCATTAGTCATTTTGGGTCTTGTATTTTGCTTGCTTCCCCTTCCCCTCTAAAACTGTCTAATGTCCTTGTCGTGCCCCACATTACAAAGAATCTTCTTAGCATTTCCAAATTGACCAAAGAAAATGACATTTTTGTTGAATTCCATCCTGATCGTTGTGTTGTTAAGACCCCATAGGGTCAAACCCTTTTCACAGGTCACGTGGATAATGGGCTATACCGTCTTTCCATCACTTCCTCTTCATCTCCTCAAGCTTACCTTGGTGAAAAGACATCCCTGGAAGGATGGCATAAACGTCTGGCTCACCCTCACTTTGCTCTTCTTCAGCAATTAGTTCATAATTTTCAGCTTTCCTGTTTCAAATAAATGTATTCCAGATGTTTGTGAGCCTTGTCAATTTGGCAAGAGTCACAGAACCCCTCTCCCAGTTTCTCATGTTGCTAGTGCAAAGCCATTTGAATTAATTTATTCTGATGTTTGGTCGTCTCCTACTCTCTCTAATTCTGGTTGTCGATACTTTGTTCTCTTTCTAGATGATCATACAAAATACTTATGGATCTACTTTTTATCAGCCAAATCACAAGTATTCTCTATCTTTGAAAAATTCAAAAAGATGATAGAAACACAATTTGACACTAAAATCAAACAATTACAAACTGACTGGGGGAGGTGAATATTGAAATGTTTCTACATTTGTTGAAAATTTGGGAATTATCCATCGTGTCTCATGCCCACACACTCAGGCTCAAAATGGTGCAATCGAACGCCGAAATCGCACTATAGTTGAAAAGGGTCTCACTCTACTTGCTCAAGCTTCTTTACCCCTCTCTTTTTGGGAAGAAGCCTTTCACACCGCTGTCTATTTGTCCAATCGTACCATCACCCCCACATTACAAAATAAATCACCCTACCAACTTCTCTACCGCAAAATTCCAGATTATAAATTCCTCAAAACCTTCGGGTGTTTATGTTATCCTTATATCCGACCCTATAATAACAATAAACTAGAATTCAGGTCTCTTCCTTGTCTCTTTGTGGGTTACAGCTCCAAGCACAAGGGGTATTGTTGCCTACACATCCCTTCTTCTCGGCTATATATTGCTAGACACGTAATCTTCAATGAGAGTGTTTTTCCCTACTCCGTTGTCCTGACCTCCTCTACTTTACCCACTACCTCCACCTCCACGCCCTCATGCATTCCCCTCCCTTCTGTCATTGACCTTACGACTGCTCCTCAGTCCCCTACCCCGTCAGCTCCCCCATCACCCTTTGCACAACACAGCCCTACTCCTACTCTCTCGCTTACTCCGTCTTCCCCCTTCATGACTACCTCAGACCAGCCATCTTCTCCCACTTTCGCATCTCCTACCTCGTCACCAGCATCATCGTCTCCGCCCTCCCCTTCTCCTCCGCCACCTCCTCCACCACCTCCTCCACCATCTTACTATCGCTCTTCCTCCACCTCTACTCACTCTATGACTACCCGTGCCAAAACTAACTCACTCAAACCTAAACTATTCACCGCCACAAAAGCCCTCTTCCTCACCTTCCCTCATCCCTTCTTGAACCCAAAACATTCGCTCATGCCTCAAAATATCCTCACTAGAAAACCGCTATGCAGGCTGAATATAATGCCCTTATGACTAATGGGACATGGACTCTTGTTCCAAAGCCCGCTAATACTAATGTTGTTGGCTGTAAGTGGGTCTACAGGGTCAAACAAAAATTTGATGGGTCTCTTGAAAGATACAAAGCTCGGCTTGTTGCCAAAGGTTTCCATCAAGAGGAAGGTGTGGACTTCTTTGATACTTTTAGTCCTGTGGTCCGTCCAACTACTGTTCGCCTGGTTCTTAGTATTGCCCTGTCTCATGGATGGTTCCTTCGGCAACTAGACATTAATAATGCTTTCTTAAATGGTGATCTTGGTGAAGTTGTTTACATGGAGCAACCAAAGGGTTTTGTTGATCCTACCCACCCACTACATGTCTGTAAACTACACAAGGCTCTCTATGGCCTCAAACAGGCTCCCCGGGCTTGGTTCAATAAGCTGAAAGGCTTCCTACTTACTCATGGCTTCCGTTCTTGCTACTCTGATACCTCTCTCTTTGTCTATCACCTCAATGGAATCACTACTTATGTTTTTGTCTATATTGATGATCTCATTATCACAGGAAATTCTCCCTCTTTCATCACCACTTTCATTTCCAACCTCAATCAAACCTTCTCCCTCAAAGATCTAGGTGACCTTCATTACTTTCTTGGTATTGAAGTCACTAGATCTCCTACCTCTCTTTTCCTCTCCCAAACCAAATATATCCGTGACATTCTCGACTGCTCCACGATGACCACAGCCAACCCTATCTCCTCCCCAGCTGAACCCGGCTCGCGACTTACTCAGATTGGTGATCCTCTTGCTGACCCTCACTTGTATCGTAGCATTGTTGGTGCTCTTCAGTATGTCACTATTTCCCGTCCTGAAATTTCTTATGCTGTTAACCGTATTTGTCAGTTCATGCATTCTCCTACTGAAATTCATTGGAAAACAGTTAAAAGGATTCTAAGATACTTAAGTGGTACCCTTGACTATGGTCTCACTCTTTATCCTTCCAAGGATCATCATCTTGTTGCTTTTTCCGATGCCGGGTGGGCTAGTGACACTACTGATTGCAAGTCTCAACATGGCTTTGCTATATTTTTTGGTGGTAATCTCATCAGTTGGTCCTCCCGAAAACAGAAAGTGGTTGCTCGTTCTAGCACTGAAGCTGAGTACCGTGCCACCTTTGCAACCTCTGAATTGAATTGGCTTCGTGAGCTTCTGCGTGAACTTCATCTCTCTCCTGCTACAGCTCCTATGTTACTCTGTGACAATATTAGTGCCATTTTTCTCAGCTCTAATCCGGTCATTCACGACAAATCCAAGCATATAAAAATAGATTATCACTTTGTGAAAGACCAAGTTGATGCAGGTGATCTTGTTATTCGTTATGTGCGCTCCGCTGCTCAACGAGCCGACATTTTCACTAAAGCCGTCAGAACATCACGGTTTTGCGAGCTCCGATCCAAGCTGCATGTTCTTCCACGACCATGAGCTTGCAAGGGGTATTAACAGCAGTCTCCTACTCTACAGCAACTAATTATATTATCACATTGTTATCCCCTTGAAAATAACTTTATCTTCCTGTATATCAGTTCACTTAGTTCCTTAATTATAGCCTCTGTATAGCTTTGACCGCATATATATCTCGTATTCTATTGTATTCTAGTATAATACCAAAAAGCTGTATAAATTCTGATCAAATCAATGAAAAATGCAACCTTTCAAAGCTTAATATTAAATATGGTATTATGTTAATGTTAATAATTACCTTAAAATCATAAATATGGTTTTATTTAATTAGTTCAAAGTAAAAAATATTTAAAATTGACAATATACAAAAATAAAATTTCCTTTGAGTCTTCTCCTTGATATAAACTTTTGAAAGAAAGAAAAAAACATAGAAAGAGAGTGAGAAAGAAAATGAAAATAATTGGGACATTTATTAGAAATTGACTTGCATGATTTGAAAGATTAGAAAGCCAACTTGCATACTACTAAAAATTAGATGTAAAAGGTCTAACAAAATATAATATATATTTTTTATTTTCTTATATATATATATATATATATTTTTTTCAAAAGTATTAGGACATCCATTGTAATATGTATCTATAAACTACCATGCATGTAATCAATCTTCAGAATACGTACCAAAGCCAGAGATTAATGTTTATGATGACGATATGATTTACTATTTCCGGTAATAATAATATTTTAAGAAAATTATATATTTTTTAGGAAAAAAAATATTATGATTTTAAATGAGAGGCCCCATGTGAAATGGATGGCATCTTTGTCCGATTTTAATGAGATATAAATTATATATATGATTGAGAAGAAGACAATAGAGTACATAATAATATCAAAATCTTGGTAAGATTGAATGAGGAAGAGGAAGCTTCATGGAAGCCCAAGCTTTCAAAAACAGTTCCAAGAACAATTAAATTAAAGATGACATCTTAGCCAAGAATATCCCATTGTTCCCACCAAAGGCAGCTTCCTAGAACCTATCTCAAATTGATGGATATATATAAATAAATATATTCATATTTCATTACACCATTGAAAATAAAAATAAAAAATCAAACGAATTTAAAAAAAATGGCATGGAGATGACAATATGCCGACTTGGTTGTCCAAGATTCCATAAAAAATAAAGTATTTGACTTGGTATAAATTCCATCCCCAATAATGCGTAAAATCCAATGAAGTACTAAAACTTCTCTTGTGAACACTATTTTTCTCTTATTGACATATTAGCTTCGTGGTTTGAACCAAAACTACCTCAATATTTTAGACTTAGGGGACATAAAAAATATCTTTGTAATTATTTTTGTTTTGAATAAACACTCAATTCTATTTTTGTCTATTTTAAAATAGGACAAGACGTCTATTATCAATAAAATGTATCAAATTCGACCCTAGTCCATAATTAATGTGAGTCATAATAGTTTTTCTGTCATATTTCATCACCAAATTTGATGGAAGAGTCCTATGTGATAATTAACGTTGTTTATGTGAACGCTGACTCTTCGTTAAGTATTATGCTGGCTTAGGAGAAATAGATATGGATCAATCTGTCTCTTTCTTATATTTTATTGATAGTCATCGCCTTATCCTATTTTAAAATAAATATGGACCGAATTGAATATTTACTCTATTTTAAATAAATTACACAATTTTATGTGAAAATTTTTACTTATAAAGTAAACAAATAATAATAGGTACTTAAATAATTTTAAATTAGAAATTTTAGTATTGAATAAATTTTAATATTTATATAAGAACGAAGAATAATTTATCTAAATGATATTTTTGAAATCTATTCTGTCTTAAAATTGAGTTTGTTAAAAAAGTTATTTATTTACAAAATATATTTTAATAATTTTATTAAAAAATATAAAACTAATTTATCTAAAAAAAATAAATTTTAAAGACCAATGTGAATATATCCTAAAAGATCTATTGCTTTGTTTGTCCCACACAATTTATATATATCTGTTATATTTTCACCGAAAAATTGAATCCTTTTTCTTTTTAGCGTTAGAAAAATGAATAGATGTTAAATTATTTACTAAATTGCAATTATAAAGCTGAATATTTTTTCATAATATTACTTTAAAGGACTTTTAAGTTATTTCGAATTGTCCTTTTCTCTAATCATCGTCTCTTATCCATAACTATTTTATTTTCAACCTATATGATCTGTTATTCATATTGCTTTTATGTAAATTACAAAAAAAAAATTGAAAAACATGTAATACCCACTAAAAATTGTAATGTTTGGAATCTTCAATTAATCATGTTTAATGTCTTAAATAAGAGAATACAAGACCGCACTTAAAAAAGAATGCCCATATAATTATAGAATCTTGTCTCTCAATTTTATAAATCAATCTTATATTGCCTAAATAATAGTCTCAAATTCTTCTCTATTACTTGAGTATTGTTCATTGATATGGTGGCAATAGTCTTGTGTGAGATAATGTGACAATCTTTTTCTACTCAGGTTTAGCTGCTCTTTTCTAGTTTAACAAAGCTTTTATCTCATTTATATTTATTGGAGTCCCTCTAATTATGCAACATAAAATTTTTGGCATGCCAATTATAGGTGTCACATTAAATTATTAATAAAATTTTATATTTGTCGAAATAACTTTGTTATGTTATATATCTACTAACGCAAAAGTAAACAGTATTAATACTACTATAATCTAACTCTTTAACCTAGAATAAAGAAAAATATGAATCTGAAGCTAGATATTTTGAAGCGCATATCTGTAAAGATTTAACCGTTAAGTTAATTATTTTGAGTCATTATTTATTTTTTTAAATATTTTAAAAAGATAAATAATATAATAAAATATAAAAAAGGGACAGATCAACCCTTGTATATTTTAAAATAAGACAAGGTAAACCGTTAATAAAATTAAAAAATAAATAGATCGATCCCTATTTAACGGAGATCTAGCGTTCACATCAGCAACGCTAATTACCACGTAGGACTCTTCCATCAAGTTTGGTGAGGAGGGGTGACGAAAGAACTGCTATGACTCACGTTAGTCATAAACAAAGAGCTGAATTAGGTGCATTTTATTGTGTCATAAAGATACATTTTAAAAATAAGATTTAACTAATACGTGTTCAAATGCGCATGATAAACTTACTACAAGTGAAAAATTTTAAATGTTTTAGTTTAATGAATGTAAAATAAATGCATTAAAAAATTTAAATTTTTTATATTTTTAATATATTTTTTATTTTGTAATTTTAACATTTGTCTTTAGGACACATAATAGATAAACCCTTAAAAATATAATAATAAATATTTTTAAATATTTATTATGTATTCAATACATTAAAAGAGTAAAGGTATTAATTTTTGTAATAAATTTTATAAAATATTTTTTTATGGTATACTTAATTTATGTTTTCAGGGCACAAATTAGCAAAATCTTTAAAATTATTAAAGATTTATCTATCTTGTATTTTAAAAATATATGTTAAATTTATGAATTAAAATTTTTTTATTAAAAATATAAAAAATATAAGTTTTCAATATATTCATTTTATATTTATTAAACAAAAAAATTTAAATATTTTTACTAATGATAAACTAAATCCAATTATTAAAAATAGAAAACAAATTATCTATCTGTTAACTAACTTGTTAGTGTTAGTAGACAACACTTTAGGAAAACAAGGAACTATAATACCTAACCTTTTTAGGTTTCCTAGCTACCTATGTAACTCTAGGTTGGGTATAAAATGGACTTTGGAGGACTCTTTAATGAAGCAAACTTCAAACTAGGGGGTACCATCAATGCATAATACAAATCAAGACATGAGATAGAAGATTTATTACACGAGAGCTTTAATGACTACTTAAGACCTCATAAATTGTGCACACAAAAAAATTTGCCTTCTTTCATTCAGAATAAAAATGTGCAGAAAATAGAAAGAATAAGAGTGAATAATATATGTTATGTGTTTCATCATGTAAAATTGTTTAAATAAAATATAATTATAGATATATTGTATACCTTTTCTGTATCATATGTATATTATTAATCTGTATCGAGTATTGGCCTAAAAATAATAGGCAAATCACACACATACACCAAATTATCTTTAACAAATTATCCTTGCAGAACTTTACTTAATTACTTGCTATAGTTGTGATACATTTACTATAATTAGTTAGTAAATACAATTATATTACGTATATACAAAAAATTAATTATTATTTAGTCACTATATATAAACATATGTATTTAATATTTTATAAATTTTTTTATTATATTATTATAAACAAATTTGATATTATTCATCTATTATAGATTTGATTATTCTATTATTGTAAATTTGATATTATTATCCTACTTAATTATTTAGTTAAAAAAATGTGTAAGTCATCAATATGTGTACATATATATAAATATATAATAATTAATTTTGTAATTAAATTTTAGTATACATGTAGTTATTTTGTGAATAAATATATTTTGGATAATATTTGAAAGAAAAAAATCAGTGCTACTTCAGAATTTATATATATATATATATATATATATATATATATATATATATATATATATATATATATATATTCGTGGACAAAAAATTAACCTTAAAACAATCATTATAGAAATATAAGTATAACAAGAATTTAGGCAAGAGAAAAATTAGATTATTTTTTGAAAAATTATATTATAATATAATTCAATATGAGCTCTTAACAGATAGGAACATCAATCAGAATAGACAAATTGCTTAAAATTACTTGGATATAACTTAATTATTTCAACCCTATATAATGGGTGGGACCATGAAGAATAATATTTACTTCAAAAACAAACGGTTGAGATCAAATAGGAGAAGCTGTCCAATTAATTTGATGCCACCAAGTTAACAAAAACGCTACCATAAGAGAGATCCTTACAAAAAGGGAACAACTTTTCTATATAAAAGGGTCAATTCTCCTAACTAGGTCTCATTCATTCATTCATTCCTTCTTGTTATAATAAAAACTATTCAAACTCTTCTAAAAAGGTCACTTTCTTCCTTCCAAAGCTTCTTCTATGGAAACTAACACCAATATCAACATCAAGAGAAGAACTACAACCATGGATCAAGAATCAGAACAACAACAATTCGAGGACTTGCTTCCGGTCATGGCCGAGAAACTCGACGTGGAGACATTCGTCTCTGAAATTTGTGGGGGTTTTAAACTCCTAGCAGACCCTGAAAAGGGCGTGATCACGAGCGAGAGCCTGCGTAGGAACGCGGCTCTCCTCGGCATGGAAGGGATGAGTATGGAGGATGCTGAGGATATGGTAAGACAAGGTGATCTTGATGGTGATGGAAAATTGAATGAGACCGAGTTTTGTATACTTATGGTTAGGCTTAGCCCTGGCATGATGGAAGATGCTGAGTCATGGCTTGAAAAAGCAATTGAAGAAGAGCTAAGGAAATTCTCAACTTAAACATAAATTTATAACATGTAAGTTTAATGAAGCTAATCTATGTCATTAAAGTGAAGGGTGTATTCAATTAGAGGTTTTTATTTGCATAGTTAATTCAAATTTAACTGATTATAATTAGTTTGAGTAGTGTTATTTGAATATCTAAAAGTTTATAGCAGTGAAATACTAAAGTAAGATATAAGAATAGAAAATACGAGTTTAAATTATTTTTTATTTATCCGTATTTAAACTCAATTTAATTTGTGTAAAAATATAAGATGTTAGATTTGTAATTATTGCAGAAATCTCTTATTTGTTATTAATGAAAAGAATCTCTCTTGTGAAGCATAGGATTGGTGAGGTTTTTTAGAATTCATAACATTAGTAATTATTACTAATTAACATCATTTGATAGCTTAATATTCAGAAAATGAATCCTCTCCAGTTTTTTTAACACTTGACAAAATACAGTTTAATCTCTCACCTTTGATTCTATAAGTAGGACCAGAAATAGATAAGAAAAAGAGAATAATAAATGGTTAGATTAAGCACTGGATACCATCCAGTTTTTTTTCACTGGAGAGGATCCACTCTCTAATATTTATTAGGCATTCTAATATGTACACATAATATTTTTGTTTCTTTTCTCAAATGTATATTAAATAGAGTTATATCAACTTTAAGCTATTAACTCAAGTGCTTAAAATTGAGCTTCATTAGATATAGCACTTCCATAATTGAAATGAGAAAAAGGAAAGAACCATTGACCATTAATTAGTGGCTTTAAGTCTTTAACTGTCAAAGAAATGATATTGATAGATGGTTTTAACCTCCAAAAATAAACTATTGAAGAATGATGTTACTATCAGATGCTACAAAATTTTAGCACCCACCATTTTGTTGATCATGATGCCAATATGTACACGTATGGATAAGATCATTTTGTTCCCAAACACATGGCAATGTGATATCAACATGATCACACCAAATCCTCCAAAGAAAGAGGTGTCTTATTATTTCATTTAATGTTACACTTTACAGTTTGGTAAACAACTCTGAAATTTCCAATACTGGATTAATAAGAGAATACTAGTGGTTTTAACTATTATCAAGTAAAACATCAATTAATCGTTTAAGCAAATATTATATTATTGAACGTAATATATTTTTAGATATACATAAATAAAATTTTTCAATTATATATTTATTAATATTCATCCGATTTTGGTAAAATTTAATAGATAAAATATATATCTTAATCATTTCAATAGTTAGGATCATATACATTTTTAGCACTTTAAGAAATACTAAAAAAAAACCATGAAATCTCTTGTGAGTTCCTGGAATTAGTAACACCCAACAACTTGAAATGAAAAAAGGCAGCTTGTCCAATAATCAAAGCAATTAGAAAGTTCCAAATTCAGTGGTAAATGGTGACTCAGATAATAGCACGAGGGTAGAATGATATTGATTTTCAATAATAGTACTGTAGTAGACTAGTAGCAGATAAATAACATGTCACTGCAAATATATGCATTCATAATAATTCCTATAACCACAATTGGCATGGACTTACAACAAAGCTATTTGCAAAGCCAAACCAAATCAAACTAAAAACTGTGGGGAGTACCCTTTACTACACAATGTATCATTCCATTAGTTACTCTAACAACCAGAAAGTTAAAAAAAAAAAAAGGTGCCACTCGCGCCTGCTTCTTTACCACAGAAAACCGGGTCCCGGACCTAGCCTAAGTCCTTGACCTTCGAACTGGTGAACGGCTGTAGATACCAAAAAAAAGAAGCAGCTGCTTGAGCTATAAAATAAAATTAAATCATGCAATGGCCAATGATAAATATAGCATGCACGGTTATAATACCTGCGGTATCTGCCATAATCAGGACTCCTGTGCCTGCCATAATCTGGGCTCCTCTGCCTGCCGTAATCAGGACTCCTACGCCTGTCTGGTCCATTATATCTATCATACACAGGGCTGCGTGGATGACCGTAGTCAGGACTTGGCCGCCTGCGATAGGCCGGACTCGGTGATCTGTCATAACCACCTCGTCTCGGACTGTCATAATTGTCACCCCTATCACCATCATCCCTCAGTGCATACTCCACAGACACCACCCTGTCCAGTATCTTACTGCAAACAAAATGAGACCAGAAATTCATTATTTATACATAGCATTAGCACAAGAAACCAGCAAATTCTTACCACTAGATATCGCAGTATCACAATTCACAACACTGACCTCATATTCGTACACTCAAGAGCTTTCGTAGCATCTTCTTGTGTTTCAAACTGCACAAATGCAAAGTTCCTACGAATTCGAACATGAAGAACCTTCCCATAAGGTTCAAAGTGCTTTTCTATATCCCGAACTCTAGTACGAATTGGGTCAAAGTTGATCACAAATAGGGTTTTTGTCGGCTTCTGGTTTGCCCTTGAGCCATCACGATGACGCCCACGTTCACCCTGTAATGGTAAAACAAACAGACAACACAGATTACATAGGACATTGTTTTAGTCTGACAAAATGACAATCTCATCAAGAAGTAAATACAACCGAACATGCTAAAAAAAATAGTACCATACCCTAGCCCATTCAACAGAGAGCCTTCGCTTTTCATAGCCAAATGGAAAATTGTCAAGTGCACGAATTGCTTCTTCAGCATCACGCTCATCCTCATAATAGACAAAAGCAAAACCTGCAACGGAACTAGTATTAGAGACATAAATAATGATGAAGTGCTTCAAGCATGTTATCCCTCACCAGAAGTACATCAGCCAAATCAGGAAATCATTTTTCCCTGTCAGGAACAAAGGAATACAACACCTGAAAATATGAGTGGGGGTCTGATGGACAAGAAGCTGTAGAGAGGCGTGGAATGATGGATAAAATCATGATTGCAATTATAAGGTTTAAATCCAAAATTCAGATCTGATATTGTGAGTGCCAAGCATGCTTCTCCATTCAGACAGCACAGGTGAATTCAGAAATAGTACATTGATGCCCTATATGCATTGAAGCTAGGCATGGCTTAATAAATTCATTGATTGATTGATTGATGGTCCCCTATGTACATTCTGATGGATGTCAAGTGTTGGGTGATGAGGTAAGTGAGTGTTGAATAATCAGGTATGAAAATGCAGAGAGCAAGCAAGCAAGAAGGTTCGCTTCCAAAAAGGAAAATTGCAGAGGTTGGCGAGCCAAAAGATAGAACCTCAACGTATTTTTCCTTAGAGAAAGTTCCTGCGTCAAAACAAACACTTAAAAATCCAGAGGATTTCCCTAAAGACATTGCACAATTTTGGTGTTTTTTCATATATTTTCCAACAGGTTATCCGAACTAGGCAATTCAAGCCACAAAAACTACTCACATGTCCGCGCCACATCCAAAATATCGCCGTCGCAATATCTTAGGTTTCAGTGGCCTGTTTAGATCAAACATCAATCATATTTTTACAAAATGTGGTTTCTTGTGAGTGACAATCCCACTTCACAGCTCACTAATGAAAGTTACTATTAAAAAATCTTCATCATTCATTCCCTAGTCGACACAAGCAATTACCACCGATGAAATTGATCATTCAGAATGCCGCATTAAAAGATATACAAATAAATGAAAAATTGCATTTCAGCTAAACAAAATTGCAATTTGAAAGACACTAGAGCTAATACATTCAAAAAATTAAAACCTGCACTTGAGCCATTCATAACCAATCAGCAAAACTTTTTACCACATTACAGAATTAATAAAAAAAATTACCAGATTTCATGTCAACGCGGTCAATTCTTCCATACTTTGAGAACAATCGCTCCAGCTCCGATTGTCGTGTATCATACTCCAAATTCCCAGCAAAAACAGGCCTCATCTTCTTCTTTTAACCTTTATCAAACAGAAGAACTCAAAATCAGCCCAACAATTAACTAACAAAAAAAAAACCTAGAAACAGATAAACCAAAGAACAGAGAAATATCCAAATATCTTGAAACTTAAGAACCCTCATCGCATAGATTTTCACCTCTGCAATATTCACAAACCCTAAAATGTGAAGGGAGGAGGAAGAGGTTGGAGGAGAAAAAACTCAAAAAGGCGTCCTCGAAAATGGGGAAAAGCGTGGAATTTTTGGTGTGCGCCATTTTCAGCGTAGTTTGGAATAATCCAATAATCCCCAACGGGCAAGACTGCGATGGGCCTAGGATGACCCGATGAAGAGCGGGTTTTGATTGGGGACGGGGCGGGATCGGGTTTAGGGTATATCCGCCCCGGTATTTATCTTTTAGAAATTAGGGTTTATTTCATTCGGTGCCTCACTCTTTCGTAAATCTCAAATTCTCAATCCTCACTCTTTCTTCCTTATGGATATCGATAACCTTTTACTGCTCGCCAATGTCGTACAGCAAGTGCAAATGTAACAGGCTGCTGGCGTAGCTGCTGACGTAGCCGACCCCGGAGAAGTCATCGATCCTGCCGGTGACAATGAGAACGCTGAAGCTGCCGCTGCCCATGGTACCGCTGTCGGCATTCAAGCCATTGGTGTCGTCCCCGCCCCCGCTGGGGCCGTCGACGAAGGTGGCGACGGAGAGGACGAAGTCGCCGACGATGACGGGGAGGACGAAGTCGCCGACGATGACGGGGATGACGAAGGCGCCGACGGGGACGATGAGGGCGGCGAAGACGGAGACGATGAAGGAGACATGGATGACAATGATGGAGACGGCGACGGCGCGGGTGGAGGCGGTGCCCCGGGAGGTGGCGCCGCGGGCGGAAATGACGAAGCTGGAGGTGCCGGTGGTGATGGGGGTGACCAGAGTGAAGTCATTGAAGCAAGCTCGCCGTCTTCCTCCTCCTCCTCCGTTAATCAACTTTTCGATGGTCTGGCGAGGTTGGATTCATGTATCTCAAGTGTTGGCCAGACAGCTGTGATGACTAGGGATCATCTCCAGGTAAATGGTTTGTCTTTTATTTGTGTTTGATAAATGGTTTTGAACTGAGATTTACACATACAATATAATGCTCGTTTATTCAGTTAATAAATATTTTGTTAGTTAATCAAAAATTTAGTTTAGGTTAATCAACCGAATTGTTTTACATGACAAAACCGGTATTAACAGGAGAGTAAGAAGCCAAAACCCCAAAAGCCTTTTTAATGAACAGGTAGAGTAGAAAACTTTGCAATCCCAATTATCATGATATAAATATAACAAGATCCAATAAAGGACAAACTATGAATCCACATACTAATAGTCTAATATACAGAAGAAGATTTGATTATGGATACTAATATATAAGTTGTTACTTCCAGAAGGGCACTAGACCCTTGATAAAGCAAAGAAGCATCTAAGATTCTGAAATTAACCCTTTTCCAAAAGGACAGAATTAAAAACCAGAACAGTCCTAATAAAAAGTTGCACTAAATTCACAAATTTCAGTTAAATGATTGCAAAATTTTGTAGATGAATCAACAGTACCAAATGAATACAAGTTAGGAAGATTGGAAGCTATAATTACTTAACATCACATCAACATGATTCTAACAAAGCTACTATGAAGTATGAACAGAGAATCTGGTATTTTGTTTCAATTAGCTTTGGAGAGCACCTAGCAGTTCTTGAATTTCCTCCACATAGCTCAATCTACGTAACTAGTATAGTGCAAGTTAAACAATATACTAAAGTAATCATAAAATACAAATGCTAAATGTTTTGGGTAAAACACTTTCCTATCACAATTCCAGAGACACCAACCATTCTACATGCTTACAACCTAGTTTAACCATTCTAAATTAAAATGAACCAATATTTTTACACATTATAAACCAGTCAACCCCTAGCTGAACCAGTTCAACTATGAACCCATTTTGTATATGTTTCATACATTCTCTGATCAACCACACAAATTAACCAATTAAACCAATGAAGCAGTTCTATATCTGCTCTGCTCAGTTTTGGTTCATTGCTTGTTTTACTGAAATCTTCCTTTACTAAGTCCAGGATTAGGCTGCATGAGTTGGAAGTCCTGCCTGTATTTTCTGCCATCACTTGAAGCAGAACTGGTATGTACTGTTTTCTTTACCATTTTTTTTTGTCTATGTCTTGTCTCGTCTCTCTAAATATCACATTGTTTCTTTTTTTTGCTGTTTGTTGCAGGACTATTTCTTCTTTTTGAACTACGTTGTTCCTTTTTTTTCTGTTTGTTGCAGTAGTATGTTCGGAAGGTATGAACTTCGTTTATGGTTACAATCCTAAATTAGGTTACTGTTTCTACATAGAGATCGCCTTTTCTAATCTAGAGACACTGATGAAACATTCTTTGAATGTTCTTTTTCTGGTACCAATTAGGATTGGAATGATGTTTATTACATTTTGTTACTTGAGTTTTGATTTTTATGGTTGATGTTGTCATAGAATACAATTTCTCAATTACATATCAACTAACTGATACTAAGAATGTAAGGGTGTGATAGGTTTAGATCATTTTTATTTCTATTATCAATGAAAATGAAAATAATTAATGAAAATATGATTTAAGAATTTTCAAAATATTTTCAATGAAAATATTTTTAAAAAATGACACATGAAAACGATATTTCCTTTTCAATTTTTTCTTTGAGGCAGAACGTGGTCCGAATCTCTCCAACCTTTTTCATAATTTTATTTTTTATTTTATTTAAACTCATATCCTACTTGCTTGAAAAGATCCTCTCTATTTCTAATTTTTTTTTGGTCGGGGATCCTATATTTTAACTCGTATCCTACTTGCTTGAAAAGACCCTTTATTTTATTTTAACTCAACTCCTCATTCTTTTTCTATGCGGATAATTTTATTGCCTTTTTCTCTTGTGACTAAACCAAAAACTTTAATAAAAACACCCTTTTTTAATATCTGTTTTAAGTAAGTCATTAATTGAATATGATATTGCACTTATTATTGTTTATTTGGTTAAATTGTATCTCTTTACTAGAAATGCAATTAATTAATTTGGGATAATAATTTATTTTGTGTTTGATACTTTAAAAAAATAATTGTAAACTTGATAAAATATTAATTAACTAAAATTATACTTTTAATATAATTATAATTTTATATTTTAAAATTAGTTGTAAAAATATATTTTGAAAATAAACCAACCAAACATATTTTCATTGATTTTAGCATTCGGGAATGAATTCTACATTTAAAAACCAATTGCGTTTTTTAAAATATAAAAATTTGAAAATGAATATCATTTTCAAGAAATGAAAATAGAAAATGAAAGTAGAAAATATATTAATGAAGAGATCGTTAGAGTTTCTTTTCAGCTCAATAAAATCAAATTGCACCCATAATAAGTGAGCTGAGTAAGAATCTAGAAGATATCAGACTTAGTTTTTTCATAGTTTGCTATTCCTGTTCTCCAATCTCCACCTTCATAAATCTAGTGCAAAAGTATCCCACATCATTCATTGACTGCATAAGCTAAAGTGATTTGTCAATAATCTTATTCAGTGATTTTATCTGCAATTTTTCATTTGGCTCTCCAACTGTACTTTAGTTTCAATATTCCTTCCGTTGGTGAGAAATTTGAGTTTTATTGCTTTTAAGTGCAAAGTTATGCTACGATTTTCATTTTTTTGCCCACATTTTTCCAACCAATTTCTGAACATTTGCTGCAGAATGGCCAATGTCTTTCTTGTTGTTCAAGAGGCTTGCAAATTTGTTTGAGGGTACACTTAGCATTCGCAAAGGTGGACAAAGGTATATCTTATTGTTGGACCTTATTCTTGACTGTTATCTTATATTAGCCCAACAAAAGTAAATATACATAACTGTGTGGGTGTTCGTCTTTGTTGGTACATTTTTTTTTCTTGTTGCCTGCCATATTTTTCAGCTTAGGGACCTTGCTTGCAAACTGAATTCCCCGTGGAATTAACAAAAGTGGTCTTGTGTATTATATTTATTATTGTTATTTTTTATAATATGAATTATTAATCATGTTAGACAGACCAAATTAAATAAAAAAATTAACTATAAGTCATATTAGAGTGGTAACTAGTGAAATATTATAGTAAAAAAGTGCTAAAATAATGTAGAACTAACTTTATATATATATATATATATATATATATATATATATATATATATATGTACTTTATGGGTGTTTTATCATTTAATTTAATAACTCATTTACATTAATATGTTAAACTATTGGTTTATTCATATATTTTTTTCTTTTTATCAATACTATCTTTTATTCTCATCTTATAAGAAGCGGGAACAATCATGTTTCAATCTGTTTTTTTTCTCCTTTGCTTCTAATAGTTTTTCCATCAAGAACTTTTAAATTGGGTTTCAGATAGCCTCAAGGTACATATTTTCTTTTAAATAGTTTTTAGTGTCCTATTCTAAGTTTTATCTCTACTTATCTTTTATTGTATTTTTCTTGGTCATATGATGGATGTTCTTGCTTTTTTTTCTTCAGCGTTCTCTCATGTATATTTTGATGATTTTTTTATGAAATTCTGTGTTTGTTGTTCGTGTGAATCTTATTTTTTTTATTCACGCTCATGTTACTTGTTTTTTTTTATAGAGTTTGATTTGTTTGTTTGACTTTGTAGAATTTTGTTGTTGGTTCTTGTGTATGATGTTTATTAATATTTTTTATACAACGAGTTATTGATCACCATTAGAAAGACTAAATTAATAAAAAAAAAAAACTGTAAGGACTTGTTTGTGTGAATTTTTAAGAAAAGATATTTTTACGAGTTATCTTTTTTTAAAGATTTTTTGAAAAAGCAAAAATAATTTTATGTTTGGATATTTCATGTAACAAATATTTTTTTGTTCATTTATTATGTGAAAAACATTTTTTTAAAGAAAAAAGATCTTTTTAAAAAAAGATGTAAATTGTAGCTTCTCAAAAAAGATTTTTTTTTTTATATTTTTCTAGTGTTTTTATTTTTACTACTAGAATTTTGCCAAACACGCTAAAAAATAAAAAAGATATTTTTCATTAAATTTTTTTCATCAACTTAACGGCATCCAAAGAAGCGCTAAAAGTCATGTTACAGTCATAAGTAGTCAAAGAAGACTAAAAAAGAAAAAGTACTTTATGGGCGTTTTATTATTTAATTTAATAACTCATTTACATTAATATGTTAAACTATTGGTTTATTCATATATTCTTTTCTTTTTACCAACACTATCTTTTATTCTCATCTTATAAAAAGCACAAGGAACAATCATGTTTTAATCTGTTCTTTTCTCATGTGCTTCTAATATTTTTTCAATCAAGAACTTTTAAATTGGGTTTCAGACAGTTTCAAGGTACATATTTTCTTTTAAATAATTTTTAGTGTCCTATTCTAAGTTTTATCTCTACTTATCTTTTATTGTATTTTTCTTGGTCATGTGATGAATGTTCTTGCTTTTTTTTTCTTCAGCGTTCTCTCATGTATATTTTGATGATTTTTTTATGAAATTCTGTGTTTGTTGTTCGTGTGAATCTTATTTTTTTTTATTATTCACGCTCATGTTACTTTTTTTTTCTAGAGTTTGATTTGTTTGTTTGACTTTGTAGAATTTTGTTGTTGGTTCTTGTGTATGAAGTTTTAATATTATTTTTTATACGAGTTATTGATCACCATTAGAAAGCCTAAATTAATAAAAAAAAACTGTAAGGACTTGTGTGGGTGAATTTTTAAGAAAAGATATTTTTACAAGTTATCTTTTTCGGCTATGGATTCCTTGCTCCTACATTTCTGTAGGTTTATCATTAACCATCATAAAAATAATTATAAAATGTACCCCCTTTTTTTTTTTGGAAAATTGACTAATTAGATTTTGACCCCTCAAATTATTAGTTTTTAACTTTTCTTCCTTTCTCTTTCATTTTCAGATTCAAAGACCTTTAGAGAAAAGAGGTCTGCTAGGGTTTCCTCTCTTTATCAATTTCTGCTAGAATTTTCAATCTCTGTCTCTCTCTCTCTTCCTCTTCCCCTACCGGAAATCTCAATATCTTCCTCTTCCCCTTGCTGCCGCAACCTGCGCCCGCCGCCGCCGTCGCCGCGCAAGACGAAAAACTGAGAGAGATTACAGTTCTTGGAGAGCATCAACGAGACTGATTAAATCTCCTTCCGAAATAGAGTTCTGAGTTTTCTCCCTAAACCTCTCTAGCAGGTTTCTTTCCTTTAGATTCATTCATTTCCTTCTTTGTCATCCTTCTTATGCAAAGTTTCATTAGATTGAACTTGTTCGAATTGGATTAGTCATTAGATTGAAGATCATGCCAAACCCCTTTAAGCTAGCCAAGAAAAGTTTCTTAATTGAATATCTTATTCTTGTTTAAATGAACTATGATTTAAATTGTTTCAATGGAACCAAATTTAGGTGCTCAACTGCTCACAGAAACTATATGCATATATAATCAATGAGGAAAATGCTATTTCAGATAGAATTTTTAGTTATTAGCAGAGCTAATCTTAACAAATTATTTTGTTATTTGTAAATTACCAGTCTATAATTAGGAGTTTTAATTTATCTTTTTATTAAATATCAAGAAAAAAATGATCTTTATAGTGATTTTTAATTCAAACAAGTACAAATATCAAATTTCCAATTGACTTGTATATAAGAAAAAATCTTTATTCAAATATATGGGTTTAACATTGTCTTTTGATATGAATTAGCAATCTGGTATATCCAAGAAAAAATATGGCCAACAGATTATTATTTTTACCAAAACAAACGAAGGAATCAAGATCTGGAATATCTCTTGGAATCATAAAATCAACGAGGCATTCTGTTATTTGCTTGTTCTTAGTACTGTAATGATGCCTTGATCTCATTATCCAATTATATTTATTTGATTATTGTCTTAGTGATAAGTTGGAATTTCTGATGAGAAACAAACAATTTGCAAACCCAGCAGCTTAGTCAGATCATGGCTTCTCCTTCTCAAACTCACCTCAATGTTGCAATGCGGGTCCTTCTCAAACATCTAAAGGTCGATTGTCATTTTGTTTGACAAAAAGTTCAAGCGGGTGTGATGAAATTACTTTCAGTTCCTTCTTCTCGACGATTGACCGACATCCTTATCAAATCTTCCTCCACTCAATCGTTTGATGCTAATAAATCTTCCTAGAGAGGTCTGCTAGGGAGCACAAAATTGGGGCAATTGGTAAATTTTAAATTGCTTTTGTTACTATATTACCCTATTTGGTTGCATGTCATTGTTTTCATGTGTGTTTTATGTAGATATTAGATGTGCTTCTCTTGTAGGTTTAACTCTAATGTTATGTTTTATGAAGCTGTTTTAGTTTCAATATTTGGAGATTGATTTCCCCATCATCAGGTAGCTTTTTCTTGCCTTGTAATGATTCAACTCTTAACCTGCAGAGAGCTTTTTTAAATTATCCTCGTTTTAGCTTTTTATTGTTATATTTCAATCTCTCTTGTCCATCCTCTCATTTCTGGATTCTTTTTCTTCTAATGTTTCATGTATTCAGTCTTCATTAGAGCTTGATCATTATTTGTATCCCGGATAAAGGTGATGAATCAGGGCCAATCATACTTTATCTGGATTTTTATATGCAGCAAGTTTATTTGTACTTTCCCTCCATTTTTCCAAATAGGTTATTAGTATTAATTTTTTTTCTTTGTTATTTTGAAGTGAAATATGTAGTTTGTGTTTTCTTTCTCTTGTTAACCTATATTCATAGGATGTGATTTGGTGGGGATGTATATGGATAGAGCAAAATCCTTGCATATTTGATAGGATAAATTATAGTTCTTTTTACTACTGAAACTATTTAGTCTTTATGTTCAGTTGTCTGTCTGTGTGTGTAGCCAAATATAATACCCAGAAATTTGATATTGCTCCACTAGTTTTTCCTACCAGAGTTGTCTGCCTGTCATTACTATTGCTTTGATTCCTAAATCAATGTGCTGTTTTTTGACCTTTTGTGTGTGTGTGTGTGTGTGTGTGGCTATGCTTAGCCAAATATAACACCAAGAAATTTGATATTGCTCCACTAGTTTTTCCTACTGGAGTTTTCTACCTGTCATTACTATGGCTTTGATTCGTAAACCAATGTGCTGTCTTTGACCTTTTGGATGACTCTAGCTGAAAACTTGAACCACACTGCAGTATGATGTTAGCTTTTAATATCTCTACTTATGACATTTTCACTTTGCTAGATATTTGAAGCAGCAAGCATCTTTGGCAAATAGATCGTTATCCAAGTATAATTTTTTTAATACATATTTCTACAAGAAGCTTCAGGATTCTGTTTCGGTTAAGATAATATATTATCTTTATGCACATGCATAGCTGTATATTTAATTCAATCTTTGGAAAGAGCTCAAGAAGGGCAAACGAAGCATAGAAGTGCACATCATATGTGCACCATATGATATATTCAACACCTTCCAAGTACAGAAACCTTCCAACATCATCTCTGTCATATTGCTGGTCCATCATTGCCAGAGTAACACTAGCATCACTTTCTTGGGAGAGATCACCACGATGTTTTTCATCCACGCCATCTACCATGCAATCAACGTCACTGGCACTATCTGTTGTATACTCAACATCATAGGTGCTATCTGTTGTACGCCCAGCATCTGCACCTTGTCTACGACTCACTTTGGCTTCAGTCACTTTGACTTCTGTATTTTCCAATTCTTTTACCTGATCCCGGCTTTTTTCCTCATATTTGAAGATGGCAAATGCGAGTCTGGAAGACAGATCAAAGAGTCTTCATTTATTAGACTAATCTGACAATAGCAAAATCCACCAAAAAGCTAGATTTTATGCAGGTTACTCGATCACAAAACAATATACTTAAATGAATACATACCAATCCAAATTGTTCCTCCAGCAACAAGAAAGTAGGGTTCACTAAACAATGTGAACTTGTACCTGTAAATGAAAATTTAGTTATATTATCTAAACCAACAGAAGCTTCAAAAGTAAGAGTTGATCAAATGGAGAACAGTCTGATAAATATGGGGAGAGGATGATCTAGGAAAGATTGAGAGAAACCTTTCTTAGTTAAAATAAATAACAAAAATTTACAGACAGAAGAGCTAGTCATGAACTAGCAAAGAAAAAAAAAAGAAAAGTTCTGTTTTATGTTTTTTGCACATACTGCAGAGGCTCTAAGCTAATATATACCTGGCAATTATCCATAACAAACAAATACACAAGTTGATGCTTAAAAATTAAAATGTCTTCATGCTTAAACAGAGAATTACCATTCTGGTAGTGACTCATCCTGAAGAATAGGATTTTGCCATTTCTCAATGTCTTCTTCCCACCGTTTGTATTCTGTTTGGAATTTAAAACATAACAAGGTTTGTAAATATTACTGACAGAATCTAAAACCACTTAGAAACATTACTTTAGAAGCATTCATATCTTTTATCCCTTTTACGGTGTGTGTAGATCATAACATATAATACTAATGCAGATAAACCATAGTAAGGAAGAATATCAACTTCAATCCAATCAGACAACATACGAGTTAATGCATCATGGGCCAAGTCCTTTGCAGCTCTCTCAGAAGTCCCATAAAATTGTGTATCTCCTGCAGAGTAAAAGAATTGAAATTATTCAAACAAAAGCGCACCACACCACAAAAAAAAAGGTCGGCATACTACGTCTTGCTAGACATTTACTGAAAGTAATTTCATCACACCCACTTGAACTTTTTGTCAAACAAAATGACAATCGACCTTTGGATGTTTGAGAAGGACCCGCATTGCAACATTGTGGTGAGTTTGAGAAGAAGAGGCCATGATTTGACTAAGCTGCTGGGTTTGCAAATTGTTTGTTTCTCATCAGAAATTCCAACTTATCACTAAGACAATAATCAAATAAATATAATTGGATAATGAGATCAAGACATCATTACAGTACTAAGAACAAGCAAATAACAGAATGCCTCGTTGATTTTATGATTCCAAGAGATATTCCAGATCTTGATTCCTTCGTTTGTTTTGGTAAAAATAATAATCTGTTGGCCATATTTTTTCTTGGATATACCAGATTGCTAATTCATATCAAAAGACAATGTTAAACCCATATATTTGAATAAAGATTTTTTCTTATATACAAGTCAATGGGAAATTTGATATTTGTACTTGTTTGAATTAAAAATCACTATAAAGATCATTTTTTTTCTTGATATTTAATAAAAAGATAAATTAAAACTCCTAATTATAGATTGATAATTTACAAATAACAAAATAATTTGTTAAGATTAGCTCTGCTAATAACTAAAAATTCTATCTGAAATAGCATTTTCCTCATTGATTATATATGCATAGTTCATAGTTCATTTAAACAAGAATAAGATATTCAATTAAGAAACTTTGCTTGGCTAGCTTAAAGGGGTTTGGCATGATCTTCAATCTAATGACTAATCCAATTCGAACAAGTTCAATCTAATGAAACTTTGCATAAGAAGGATGACAAAGAAGGAAATGAATGAATCTAAAGGAAAGAAACCTGGTAGAGAGGTTTAGGGAGAACACTCAGGACTCTATTTCGGAAGGAGATTTAATCAGTCTCGTTGATGCTCTCCAAGAACTGTAATCTTTCTCAGTTTTTCGTCTTGCGCGGCGGTGGCGGCGTCTTGCGCGGCGGCGGGCGCAGGTTGCGGCAGCAAGGGGAAGAGGAAGATATTGAGATTTCCGGTAGGGGAAGAGGAAGAGAGAGAGACAGAGATTGAAAATTCTAGCATAAATTGATAAAGAGAGGAAACCTAGCAGACCTCTTTTCTCTAAATGTCTTTAAATCTGAAAATGAAAGAGAAAGAAAGAAAAGTTAAAAACTAATAATTTGAGGGGTCAAAATCTAATTAGTCAATTTTTTAAAAAAAAATGGGGTACATTTTATAATTATTTTTATGATGGTTAATGATAAACCTACAAAAATGTAGGAACAAGGAATCCATGGCCTTAATTAACCACATAAGCTAAAACATGTTTTTTTTAAACTTTATCGGATCGGGGAAAAAAAAGAAAGAGAAAATTATATAGACCAAAACATTAAAACAAATATTTTATAGATATTGAAAATTTATTTAAATAATTTTTTTCTACTATCTTTATTTTTAAATATTTGTTGTCTTACCTTTTTTTCATTAAAAAATAATCTATTTAGACTTATTTTGTATAAAAAATTTAATCGACAAAAAAAATGTTGGTTGCCTAGCAGAATTAAAATTTTTATATAAAAAAAGACTTGCATATAATTCATAAAAAACGCAAAATGCCAACGCGCTAAACTTCAAATAACATATAGTCTTTCCATTTTCGGCTAGAGATTTTAAATTGGAGTTTCATTTTTACTTTTAGAAAAAAAAAATAAAAAACACAGAATATTTGTTAAAGCATTATGGGGTGAATCTTGAACCTCATCTTTTATACTTCTTATCTAGTTTTGTTTTGTAAGCATCAATGGGGGCACCCATGTCTTCTTTGTTCTTTCTCCTCCTCCTTCTGCTTCTACTCCCCCTTTCTTTATCAATGGCATCAAAGCCACCACCACCAACCCCATCAGAGTGGCCACTCCAATTCCACTCCCTCATATGGTACAACAGAACCGGTGTCCTCCAGAAGGTGGACCTATGGTACGACTTCATAAATGGCAGAAACTTGAACATCATCGAAGAACAACTCACGAATCATGTGTTGTACGATGTTGAGTGGGACAATGGCACCTCCTTCTACTACACTCTTGATCCTTATCAGAGAGAGTGTGATGTGAAGCATTTCCCTGTTGGGATTCTGAGGCCAAATTGGCTTCATGGTGCTACTTATTTGGGTCAGAGGATGGTTGATAACTTTCTTTGTAATGTTTGGGAGAAGGTTCATTTCATTCGCTATTATGAGCATGTTGCAACTAAAAGGCCTGTTAAATGGGTCTTCTTTGAAGGTACATTGCTATTACCACAATTCATGTTTCCATTGGATTTTAATCATTCTCAGATATTGATTTCATGGGTATAATCTAAAATGTTAAACTATGATTTCGAAGGGTGTATCTAAGAAAATCCCTAGTATTTTGTTGGCTAGATTTTCAGTAAAATAGCTTAGATTTTTATTAGTAAAGATGGAAACATTATTTTCTATAGTATATTTCAATATAGTAGGTTAAAAATTAATTTATTGTAAATTTGAGTTTTATTTAAAGGTTGACGTTAACTAATAAATTACTACATATACAATCAGCCAAGTTTATCCGAGTAGTAAGTGAACTGAATTTATTTAAGCAGACCTAATATATGCATTTATTTTTGTTAAGAGACTCACCGGCCATAATTAGATGTGTGGTTCTTATAGAATCCGCATATTAATTGGGTGAAACTTTAAGACGATATTAAGTCGGTAAGTGAATTGATCACTCCACCCATCAAAATACTTAAAGCCTTGCAATAACAAATTGCAGTTATATGAAATTATGAAAGTAGTGTATTTGCTAGGGGTGTTCAACAAATAATAAAATTGTGGTTAATCGGTTAAAAAATCATAATTACATTTTGATTAACCAGTTTAATAAAACAATTTAAAAATTATATCCATATTTTTTAGAATTAGTTAATCAAAACCAAATTAAAAAAAATTAATTTTTAATCGGTTAACCAAAACCAAAATTAAAACCTAATTTCAAATTCACACTTCGTCTTCGATACTTCGACAAAAGGAAATGAAAGCAAACTACTCGGTTTTGTCGAAGTATCGAAGACGAAGAGTGAATTTGAAATTAGGTTTTGATTTAGGTTTTAGTTTTAATTTGGTTTTGGTTTTGGTTAACCGATTAAAAATCGGTTTTTTTTATTTGATTTTGGTTAACCAATTATAAAAAATATGGATATAATTTTTAAATTGTTTTATTAAACTTATTAACCAAAATGTGGTTATGGTTTTTTAATCGGTTAACCACATTTTGGTTATTTTTTGAACACCCCTAGAAGAGATTAGACTTACTAAGTTAATTGTTGATGGGGGTAGCTTTCCCTAGATGAGAATTTCGAGTTCTTTTCTTTGATGCTCATTCTTTGCTGCTTCTTTTAGTCTTGCAATGTATGATAAACTTGTCAAAAATTTATGCCCACTAATTTATGATGTTATACACTTTGTCTTGTCCACATTTCCAACTGTAATTCTTGAATTTAGGTATTGTTCGTATTTTTCTTTGTGTATGCACTTTGTGCAAGTTGACCCAGGAATGATTCTCATTATTAATCATGATAGATTAAACAGGAAATGCTCTTGGGACCATTCTTTTTCTTTTATCACCCTATTAGCCTGTTTTACTAACTATTTTTCTATCCAATATTTAATGTTTTACTTTCATTATCTTTAGTAGGTGTATGTGATAAGTATTGCTACCAAAAATTTAGAAAAGTAATTATAATTTATAATGGAAGGAATTTTATTATTTACAAATGTTACTTGTATTATTTAGAAAGAAAAAAAATTAATTTTTAGATTAAAAAAATAATTTAAAAGAAAAAAGGTAAAAAATTTGGGTTTTTATATGTAAAAAAATTAATTTTTGTATAAAAATTGATTTTTGGATGTAAAGACCAATTTTTTGGCATAAAAACCAATTTTTTAGTATAAAAATCGATTTTTTGATATAAAAATCGGTTTTTAGTGTTAAAATCAGTTTTTCCATATAAAAACTAATTTTTTATATAAAAACCGGTTTTTCTATATAAAAATCGGTTAATTTTTTAAAATCAGTTTTTGTTTTAATAACCGATTAAAAATTGGTTTTGAATTTTATTAACTGATTAATAACCAATTTTATCATATGAAACCAATTTAATTCATTCATCAATACTATATTTTTGGTTAACTAAAAAACTAGTTTGATTTTTAGATTAACCAAACCATGAACACCCTAGTATTTGCTCGGAACCACTAATTGTTAAATATTAGGGGTGTGCATGGCCCGGTCCGACCTGAAGACCCGACCCGCCCCCAGCACTTTAGGGCCTAATTTGGTATGATTTCATCGGGTCTAGGGCCGGGTAAGGGTCTCAAAAATAGATCCGGTCATTATTTCGGGTCGGGTCCGGGCCATGGCTCGGGTCACCCGAAGTCGGCCCGGTGGCACGGTCATCATACACAATTAATATTTTGTGTTATTAGTGATGGATGATGGCTATTCTTATGTGGAATTTAAGTATTGTAAACCTTAATATTTTGTGTTATTAGTTATTATAAGACTATAAGTTAATGTTTTATGTTTAAAATGCATAAGATTTTAGACTAATGCATAAAGTTGTGTTATTTGTATTGATTTAAATATTTGGTGTTATTATACAATATTAGTATTGATTATGATTATGCTTTAGTTTTAGAGAAGAGTCGATTCTTGTTTTTCTAAGTGAATTTTACCATGTCAAATCATAGTTGGAGCCTTAGAAATTTGGATATTTTCAGATATTAACTTATAAAAATGTATTAAAGTAATGTAATGTTAATGGCCTGATTTTCACCCGATTTTTACCCGGTATAATCGTGGCCCAAAAGTATATAAATTTCATCGGGTCTAGGGTCGAATTCGGATCTAATAAATAGGCCCGGTATATATTTCGAGTCGAATCTAAATCATATCAAACCTGATTTCACCCGACCCATGCACACCCCTATTAAATATGATGCTAAAGTATGGTTGGTGACACTACTACAGGTCCACCGGGGTACACTGCACATGTGATGACATTTGAGGTTGGTGCAGTTCTTGATGATCCAAATTGGCAAGCTCCTGTTTACTGTTTCACTGACGAGGCTAAGAAGGAAAATCCCAATCCCAAGATTCCTTCTCTCCAGAGTTTGATCATGACATGGATACCCTTTTGGAAAACGGCAACTATGTAATAGTTAGTAAAATGCTTATTACATTGTGTTTTAGGATTTGTTTCCTTTCTGTTGTTTTTTTTTTTAATTGATGTTTTCGGCAAAAATATGAAATATAAAATGCACCGCATGTACGTGAATGCAACCTATTTTTTAGAAGTAAACACAAAATTGAAAAGATTATGAGACTGATAAAATAGTATTTAAATTTTATTATTAATAAAATAATTTTGGAATGATCTTAAAATTTGACAAACATACTTTTGAATTCGTCAAAATATGTATCCCATGAAAATATTGCTAAATTGGCTACAAATACATATCTACGTAAAATTTTTAATTAATTAACTAAATTTCACTTGAAAAATCTTACTCCATAATTTAATTTCTTTTCTTGATGTACTGTCTGCATTTTCACTCTGAAACGAGCCAAAACAGCACCTCAACCTTCCCACTCTCATAGAGTCGCTGTCGCCAACATTGCATGGTCGTCATCTCGCCGCTAGGTCCTCTGTACCCGTCAGCTCCGTGTCATCTGTTGTCAGTTTGTGCTTTATGGTGGCTCACTTCTCTCCCTGTAGTCAAGCATAAGAAACACACATAGCAGTGACGTCTCATTGTTGAAAAATTTTCTATGCCGGTGAATGTGAATTTTCTGTTGTTGAAACAGAGACAGCAACAACGATTTCCTCAATAGCTTAAAGGGCTTTGGCACCATCATCATCAATGGATGAAACAGCCATTACCTTTTTTTTTTTACTTCAATCACTACGATTTTGTTCACTTCTTCTCTCCCATATCACCTTTGTCTGATTTTGGGACAGGTTCAAGTTCGAATTCAAAAACTTTTTCTTTCTCTTTCTTTTCACTTTTTTTCAGCAGTTACATCTTCTTCAGGCTTGTGTTATTACTTGGATTGGTTAGAGACAGAGAAATGGTGGTTAGTAAGAACTTTCTGAATGAGGCTCTTGAGTTATTGTATATAAATCTATTTGCTTTTTCTTCTAAATGAACTTTATTATTATTAATCTTCTTTAATTGTAAATTAATCTAAAATGGGCAATTTTTAGTGATTTGAATTTTTGAACTGATGGATTTTTTTAGTCTGTAAATTTGGGGTAATTAGAATCTATGAAAATTTTTTAATCTATAATCTACTGATGAGAAGTTTATAAAAATTTTCTAAATTTGGGACAATTTTTCAGGATTTCAAAGAGTGAGAGGATAGAATACATTGGGAAGGGGATTTGGAAAAAATAGGGTAAATTTGGTGTGATTTGAAAATTTTTTACTTATTGTTGTTTTAATTTAATTATTAATTACACCTAAGTAATTAGTTTAGGGATATTGTCATTTAAGCAAAATACAGTACTAGTTTAGCAATATTTTCGTTGGAAATGTGTTACAACGAATTTAGGGATATGCTTGTTAAATTTTAAAATTATTTAAAGATTATTTTATCAATAACAAAAATTAGGTACTATTTTATTAGCGTCAAAATTTTTTAGATACCAATTTAATATTTACTTTTTTTAATTTTACATTAAAATTAGTTATCAAACAAAAATATACATTAAAAATAAATTATATATATATGATTGAGTTTAATCGTTGATGATGTGTAAGTAGTTTGTTTTAATAATAAAAAAATAGGTCTTCATAATAATAGTTTTAAACATATTAGTTAAGAAGTTTAATAGAAAGAAATTTTATAACAACTTTAACGACACTTGTTATTAAAAAAATCAGCAAATATTTGCTTTTTAGATATTTGTTAAAGATACATAAAAAGTTAAAATAGGAACTTTGATACTTTTATGGATTAAATCTTAAAAGTATATTAAAAATGCTAAAATTTTCATCTTCTAATATTTTCTTTTTTAATATGTATCGTAAAAATACATGTTAATCAATTTTTTTAAAAAAATTACAGGAGATATTATCCTCGCAATCCTAGGAAATGGGACATTTAGTGGGTATTTGTTTAAAGATTAAAAAAAATATTCTAAGGGATTATATTTTCAAGAATATGTTGATTGGGAATAGTATACCCGAATATTATAAGAAAAATGTATTTGTTTAATGCTATAAATGGTTGAACATTCGTTTAAATATTTTCTAAAATAAATTAGGGTTTGTTTTATTATTTTTTAATGATAGATTTTTAAAGACGTAAAATATGAAAGTGTAAAATTGTTCGACTTAGTAAATTTTTTAGAATTGATTGGCTCATTAAAAATTATGATATAAAAAAATTTTAAGAGTTAAATCGAAATTCTAATGATCATAATATTAGGAGTTAATATTTTTAGTAAAAATAAAAAAATTTGTTAGTGTTAACTCAAATATAAAATAAATATAAATAAATAATATTGGCCATTTAATATTTATTTTTTTTAACTAGTATTTTTCAATTCAACAAGACAATGACTAATTTGTCATATATTTAAATTTTATTTAAAGATTTATCGTTGACCATTAAATTGTCACTTTCTACATATATAAGGCGGATTTCAAAATCATTTATCCTAATAAAATGATGAATTTTTGTTTATTGTTCACGGTATCTTTTAACCTGACTAAAAACTAATTTACTACATATTTAAATTTTATTTAAGAATTTGTCATTAGTCAATCAATAAACGAGGAACTCTTTGACAGAAAAGAATAACAATTATACATATAATAGTAATTCACATATTAATTTTTATTTCCTTAATATAAGAATAATAAAACTTTTTATTTTGAATAAAATGTTATTTTTAGAAATTAAATTTTAAACTTTAAAAATGAACAACTTAACAAGTGTGCCTCTCAATTTTTAAAGTGTGATCCTTTCATTTCATAATTAAATGTCCAAAACATAACAAAATGGATATAAATAACTAATATTAATTTATTAAAAATATTAAATGACTAACATTTTTATGTTTATTTTATATGAATTAACATTAGTTAAATCCTTTTATTTACTAAAAATGTTGATTCTTAATATTTTCTAATTCAATAATCATTAAATTAAAAATGTCATTACAAAAATTAATTAAAATCATTCTGATATTATAAATAAACAATTATTTATATATTGTTTTTCCTTTTGGACCCATTTAAAATGAAAAGAGTAATTAGTAAGTGTCCATAATTCATCACAAACAAAAAAACAGAGTCATTAATTTCACCTAAGAACTTCTTTTTGTTTGTCGATCCTGGGAAAGAAAAAACTGAAAACTGTGTTTTTCTTTTCTTTAATGAATTTTGGTGAATTTGTGAGTTGAAGGCAAAGAAAGTGGGAGTGACAGGTGGTGGCAAGTGGGGGTTGAAGAGAGATTGGAACCTCTTTTCTTTTCAGCTCTCTCTATCCCTCTCCTTCTTTCCGTGTTGAAGAAAAAGAAACGAAACCCTCTCTTACTCCAATTCCGAATTTCCGATGTTCATCATCTTCTAGAAACACTTGCTGTTTTCTAGTTACTGTGCCGATATGGTGTTTGTGTTAATGCCTCTACTAAAACCACCCACAACCTGAAACCAATCCAATCAAATTCAATTCAATTCCATGATTTGATTCCTCAAAACCAAACAGCACCTTCATTTCTTCGCCAAAAGATAGATAGATAGATGGGTAATAATGGGTCGGATTCGAACAACACAAATGTGTGGAACCGCGCAAGAGGGTTGGCTGTGAAGACCCTTTTGCTTATTGGCGGTGCTCTTCTCGTTAAACGCCTCAGCAAGTCCACCACTCGTTGGGACCATGCCCGTTTCGTTGCTAATTCCCTCACTGGAGAAAAGGTTTCTCCTTTTCCCCTTTTTTCAAAATGGGGTTTGTTTGTTTTGTTTCTGTTATTCTTAATGTGTGAAGTATTGTCTTTTTGTGTGTGTAGTATTCAAAGGAGCAAGCTGCAAGAGACCCTGATAACTATTTCAACATTAGGTCCGTTCATATTGCAATCTGTGTAACACTTAGAATGCATTTATATTGTGGTGTTTTTGTTGGTTACTATTGTTCTATGTTGTCTCTTGTGTTAGTAGTAAGTTGGCTAAGAGAAATTCTTATGTGCTTCTAGACCACATTTAATGCATGCTCTCGGAACATTCATTGGGAGTATGTGAGAATTTTTAAGTTGGTTGAGAGGAAAAACATTTACAAAACTTTGAATTTGGTCTTTGTAGAGCGCTTACATGCCCGGCAGCCGAGCTAGTGGATGGTTCGAAAGTCCTGTATTTTGAGCAGGTGAGCACTATGGTCAAGTCTCTAAGTTTCCCATAGTGAATTGAGAAAGAAAATGAGGAGGTATTTATTGTTATATCAATAGATTGCATTGCGTTTGAATCTTCCCAAGTTATCTGAAGGTGAATAACCTCCTACTTTCTCCTTTTACAAGGAATCCCACTTTATACATCCAAATCATTGTTTTCTTTTTCCTTATTTTTGTTTATGTTTTATAATTAGCCCAGTTAAGTTTTTTCTTTGTGCTTCCAGGCCTTTTGGAGAAGTCCGCAAAAACCCTTTCGGCAGGTATGATATGATGGGAGTTGCAACATGTATTGCATTTACTCTTTGTTCAAACTTGAATTCTTAATAGGAAACTTAGCTTCCATAAACCAGGAGCTTGTGTGAATGTTGTCATGAGTAAAGATTTTTGTGTTGTTGTTTACAATTGTCCCTATAGTACAAATTCTCATGTTTCATCGTTTTGCAGAGGTTCTTAATGGTGAAGCCCTGTCCAAAAGAGCTGAAATGTGATGTTGAGGTATGCATTTTGTCACTTTAATAATAGTGGTTAAGTTATCCAAACTACTCTTGTTTTCAGTACCATGATTTACATTGTAGTATTAATGGTGCAAATGTCACTTAATTTTCACACGTCTAGCTATTTTCATAAAACAATACTGAGATCCTCTTTAAAGTGTTGAAGCATTTCTGTTCAATAGAAAGGAATTGAATAGATAACTTTACATCATGCCTTCCTTACCAAAATGGAACAAAGAAAAACTCGTTTTGAACTTCATTAGACTTCTTTTTAAGTGTTTCTGGTATTATGTATGCACTGTGAAGCAGGTCAAATGGGGATAATTGTAATGAAATGTTAGTTGATATTTGGACTTTGTATACGAGTAATAATGCTACTCTATCTTGAACTAGATACCACTCAACTTCCACATTTAACCATAATTAATCCAATTATTTCCCTATATTACATTGATGCATGCTTTATATGCTTGTTCTGGTTTTCAGACACATGATTCCATTTTTTTTTTCTTTGGACGAATAGTATACCCTTTTCTTGCTACAAGTGAATGTTGTATTTTGTAGAGAACGAAATCGAATACTAACTTCTGTTCAATGGCAGTTAAGTACATATGCAATTAGAGACATGGAGGAGTATAAGAATTTTTGTGATCGATCAAAGGATCAGCGTCCCCAGCCGGAAGAAGTCATTGGGGTGAGCTGTCCTTCATGTTTGTAATTGTATTGTGATCTTAGCTTAGGGGTGTCTTTCTTCTGTATGCATTTGTCAACTTCTTGTTAGGGAAAGAGAAGTAGACAGGAACGAGTTTAGACTAAAAGAAACAAAAACTCTTCGATGTTAGAAATTCAGAGTTAAGGGTATGGTGCTGAAATCACGAAAATAAAGAAAAGCAAGAGAGAAAGAGACTATTAAATGGTACAAGATTGTCTTTTGGATGTTCGAGTGCTATGTAGATGTATACAATCATAAAAAGAAAGGCAAGTATAAGTTGTTATTGGGGAAAATTGGAAAATCTTAGTGTTAGGTTGTTTAGGAATTAGTATATGACATTGTAACTATTGTATTATCATTCTCCTTATGTTAATGATTTTTTTTCCTTAGTTATTATTATCAAAATAAAACATTGTAGTTACGGAATGAAAGCAAGAAGACCCTTTTGGTATTGGGAAAAATCTTGTGTAAACCTCCTAGGATCATCACTTTTATAGAGAGGAGCTCCCCTATCTATTTTAGGTGATTAGAGACTAGACTTGGCAAAATCAATCATTGATCTGTGAGAATTTTAGATTAAAAAAAAAAATCATATGGTTGCTGTTTTTATCAGCAGCAGTGGCTTGTGTGCCCTATAGTTGCTTGAGTGGTGGTTGTTTCTTCCCATATTGTGTATTGTATCGGTTTTGCAGTAAATCATGAAAAGAATTAATCACAAATGTTCACTCTTCGACTGAATTTAAAATCAAAGGATGCATTAACTCAGGAATCAAAGAAGAAATTTCTGTTTGTACTAAGGTTACTTCATATTCATGACTAAATTGTTAAGTATTGCACAAAAATCTGTTTCATCAACAATTTGTTAAGTATCTACTAAGTGGGAATTCTTGATAAATTTATGTCTGTTTGATACTTTGTTGTCTTTAACTGGAGTGAATCACACAAATTTCTTTATTTAAAGGTATCTAGCTTTTTAGTTAAGTAAACATATACTATAATACTTCATTGTTTGGATTGCAGGACCTTGCAGAACACTTGACAACAATACATCTTAAACGTTGTCCGCGAGGGAAGCGTTGCTTATATGAAGGTTCAACCCCTCCTGGCGGGTTTCCAAATTCATGGGTATTTCAATGAAACTATTATCTTTATATCCTATTTACCATGTTCTTTCTCCATTACCACTGTATTTTGATCAAACTATTATCTTTATATCTTTATATAGCAGAATGGAGCAACCTACTGTACTTCAGAAGTTGCTGTTATGAAGAACAATGAGATACATACGTGGGATAGAGGTTTCGATGATGATGGGAAGCAAGTGAGTTTACTTTTAACTCTTTTGTCTTATTTAAATGTTTAATTTGATTTCTTTACCTCTATAGTTCTAGTTAATATTGGGTGTGTTTATTTAAACCTATTTTTGAGAAGAAAATTCACTAACTGAAAAAATAATTTCACATTTTTGTATATATTTTATAAAACAATCATAATTTAAAAAAAAAAAAAACTTTTAACTTCCCTTGGGAAAACTATGTAGAATAATTTTTAGCAAAAATAAGATTTTTTTTAACTATATAAAAGAAAACAAGTTGTGAATTTACTCTCTCTTATAAAAGATCAGATGTGCCCAGAAGATGGAGAAAACCCTAAAAATGTATTGTTTCTTATGTGATTGCAGGTTTGGGGACCAAAGGAAGGCCCTTATGAGTTTAAGCCCGCACCAACCTCAAGCTTTAGTGATATGTTTTCTCCATTAAATTTCCCTCCTCCACCTTCCATGGATAGAAGAATAGAGGGTTCATTTGTTTTGCAAGATTGAAAATTCACAATGTGTATGCTACTACACCTGTGTTAATATTAGTGTCCTTTTCTTTTATCATTACTATCTTCCTGTTAATATTTTTGGTATCCGTCATTCAGTCTCAATTTAATAGCCATAGCGTATACAGAGCAGGTGTTTTTCTTCTTTTTCTTAGGTAAAGTTTGATGGATATTCATAGCATATTTATGAGAAGATAAGAGAGGTTAGTTATGATGAAACCAATAAGTTCTCTATTGACAGAGTGATGAGGAGAATGGATCTTCTAATGTTATTTTTCACATGATTCTTTACATGTGCTTTTCACCACTTATTTTCTATTACATGAATAGTGAGACATCATACATGATAAGACCATTTAAAAAATCATAGAAGATCCATTCTCAAACCATGACATCAACATTGCGTTTGAAATTACCTGAGTTGAGGTATTAGATTAAAGGGTTTTGTTAAGAGTATTGGTTAAAGTTATCATTTTTAGTAAGTCTTTGTTAAGTTGTGTTTCTTTCTTCTTTTTATCTATAAGCCTAATATCTCTTGACCATTGAATTTATTGAAGCTAACTTAAATCAAGTAAAAAAAAAATACAAAAACTTGAGTTGTAGAAAATATCTGTTGTTTCAATGTTTCTTATCACTGGTATACACTATGATATCAGAAGAAATCTTGTGTCCCAAGGTAATAATACAATATCTATTGAAGCTCTTTGCTCAGTCTTAGAAAGCAAAAAGAACCTAACATACTGAGTTCCAGATATATCAAACTGAACAGAATGAACAAAATGGAATTAGTGAAAGGTGAACAGAATAAACAAAAAGAAGATGAATAAATTAGAAGCACTTGTCTGATATCCTAAACATTGCTGCTATTGAGATAGAAGTAGAATCCAGCAGCAAGCACTACAATTCCCACAACAACTGCAATAGGAACTGCTTTCCTGCACAAAGTTTGTCACATAATGTTATGTGAGTGAATGATTCATGAACAAGAAGCAAGATATAAAGATGGATGAGTGAATGAATTGCTCACTCAAATGCTTCTTCTCTTTTGATTTCATCTTTCCTTGCCTTTCTAACATCAGTGTCATTTGCATTTTTTGTGACAGCTGGTGCATATGATCTAAACCTTCTTTTTGGAGCACCACAAACTGCATAGCAAAACACCACCATTTTTGACACCTACTTAGCTCAAACGCCCTACTTTCTTGTCTTCATAATAGTATTGAAATTGAAGAGAGAATGGAATAATTACCAGGGCAGAAATATTTATCAGGCAATTTCTCAAATGGGGTTCTCTCATTGTAAATATAGCTGCATCAATATCAATCACAAACATAAGATACATTAATCATTGACAGTTATTTTGAAGCAGAAGGAAGATTCGCACCCGCAATCACGACAGATATAGGCTTGCTTGGAAGTGACACGCATGGAGATCCTCGGAGTGGTCGAAGTAAGATTGTGCATTTGTTTAGGATTAAGCAAGAGGGTGAGTGAACCAGAGAATGATGATGAGTTCAAGGCAAAAGGGTTGAAGAGTTTTGTTTCATTTCTAACAAGGCTACCATTGTTGCCATGATGATACTTTGACTTTGACTTTGTAGTGCAAAGAGTGGTTGTATGTGGCTGCAGATGCAGGGCCATTGTTCTTCTTCTTTTGCTTTCTGTTCCTTAATTTGTGTCAATGAGTTTAAGAACAGAAGATAAAGCAAATGAGTGAATTGGTTTGGTTTGTGTATGAATCCTACATGGAAAACGTGGCATACATACTCCCCACACAGGCTTGACAGAATAATCATGTTTTAACAATACAATCATCAAATATTTTATGTAATAATTAATATTTTTATGAATACAAAAACTCACTCACTAATCGGCACTACTTAATTTTTGCACTTTTATTTCGCATTTTTATTGTAAATATAAATTTAATTTAATTACTTATAAATATAAATTAATTTTGATTATAATATTTATAAAATTTGACTATAAATATAAATATGAAGTCATTCTGTATTCCTGCATAAATGATTTGTTGATGGTTGATATTTTTATGTTCATGTAGAGTGGTTGTATTTTCAAACATTTTATATTTGGATTCACATTACAAAAAAAATGTTTGATATACTCAATTTGTGTGACAAATTATGTCTAAAAACACTATTAATATAGAAAACACCTTTGAATCCGAGTAAAATTATAATTATTATTATTAATTAATTATATATTTAGATTATCTTTTGATTAACAAAATGCCAAAAAAACTTGTGTATTTGTATTGATTGTTAATAATATTAATGTCAAAATAGTGTCTGCTATGAAAATGTGTAGCAAAATTATTTAAATTTATTCCATTTATTGTTATATAGTGTGAATTTAAAGAAATGCTTATATGTCTTTAGTGCATATTTAATATATTTTTTAAGAATATTTATAATTATTTTGTATTTTTAATATAATTTTTAAATATTACAAATAAAATTAATTCATTGTAAATGTTATTAGAATACGCATTAAATTAAATATCTTACACTTTAAAATAACTTATTTAATTTACTTGACTATCTTCTTGTTAAGTATTAGTGTGAAATGCTTTGACACTTAAAACATAATGTATTTATAATATATGGACATGAGACACGTGAACATATAAAATTTAAAATTTTATAAGACATGAGACACAATATATATATAAAATATAAAGTCTTTTTAAATGAATTACAATAATATATTACTATTTTATTAATATTAAAATAAAAAATATTTTTTAATTGTTTTTAATATCATTTTTTTATTATATAAAATATTTAAAATATTTTTTATTTTAATAAATAATAATATATATTATTTTTAAATTTATTTTAAAAATTCATGTTAAGAATAAGACTAGACACGTTGACACGTAATCATATTTAGATGTATCAAAATGTGTTCGAAGGTGTATCAAAATGTATTCGAAATTTTTTTTTAATTTTTATTAAAACACGATTGAATACGCAAACACAGCGAAATATCCGTCATTCGTAGTAATGTTTATTTTGGGTTGCTATACTTGGGTTTTCTTATGTAATCTTTTTCTATGATCTTTTTTCTTTTCCTTTTTCTTTTGGAATAAAAATCAACAATGAATGAATGAAATGTGAAATTGGGTCCAAGTTCAAATATTTTCTTTTCCTTTTCTTAATTGGTCAAAGGACACGTCATAAATTTGGAAACCAACCAATGACAAAATTCTTAAAACCACATGATAGAATACAAGGACAAACGCCAAAATAACCAACCGTGTTGAAAATATGAAACTCCATTGTTAATGCCAACCATATCAATAGGACCACCCTAGCAACCACTTCCTTAACCAACCATATAACAATTCTCTAATCTTCAACCTTTCTTTCATAAGAATCAATATCTTTTATGAAATCACAAATTAGTGATTAGGAAGAATGTAAAAAACTAATCATGTACTACCAAATCATCATCATCATCATTATTATAATACTCACATGATACTTATGATTTATAAACAAATTACAAACCATTAGTCCAACAAGAATCATTCATTAATCATTATTCTAAAGTTATGTACTGTCATCAGAAAAAACATACTTAAAGAAAAAACTTTGCCATCATCATTATTATTATTCTTCCTTCCATAATTGAAACTAAGTTGTTGACATAAGGCAACATCCCGTAGCATAAATACAACAATAATAATGATAATTGAGAAAATTATCTCAGCAATCGAAACAGGCTACACGGATCAAACAATGCTACTGTATTCTGTAGACAACAACACATTATAAAGAGTAGGGGCATGACAGCAATAAAGCTTGTAAATGAATTGTATTTGTATTTATCTAATGAATTGTCTTGAGAAAAAATCAAAATTTACAATCTTAACAAAAATCAACAACTCAACTACAAATCCCTATGAACACTTTGGGAGTATTGACCAAGATATGTAAAGAATTCTAGATGCTTTAAGAAAACTGTTACAATCATTACCAGGGTTTGAGATCACCGACCGGGCCGGCAGTCCAATTCAATAACTTCTCCCCCGGTTTCAGGTATATACTCCGGTCATGTGGCAGCTTACGCGCAAGGCCATTGAGTACTTGATGGAATGCATCTCCCGGTTGAGCTGGTTGTGGAAACAGCATAGCTTGCTTCATGGTAGGGTTTGCAAGCAATCTCTGCTTTCTTAAGATAACTTCAGGTGGGATTGATGTTAGTATAGTGTCCAATTTAGGGACATCTTCCTCATCAACAAAAACGCCTATCTCTTCCCATGGAATAGCATCAGCGAATGGCAGAACAATGTCATCGGCAATAATGATGGGAATGCAGCCGAAAACCACGGCTTCGACCAACCGTGGGCTCCACGGGGCCCAGCCGAGCGGGCACAAACAAAACACAGCTCTTTGCATGTCCTCATAGTATGTGGTTGGATGATCAGTGGAAATGTCAAACAGTGGATTGTCCTTGAAGTTCTCCCACACTGCTGCCCTTGCACCTCTGTAAAACAGCAAAGTACAGTCACTTTAAGTTGAAGAAATTTTACTATTATTCTATTTTGCTATAACATCATCAATAAATGGCACCAAGTTTCATACATTTACTCAGTTTTCAGGGGAAAAATGATCATGAATGGAGTTCATTTTAATATGCCTAATCAGTTCCAATAACCACTAAATAAAACCTAGAAGAATGAGAGCCATTGATCCTTGCCTTTTTGAACTCGATATAATAACTATGACATACCTTGCATAGTAACCACCTTCAGGGTCATTTCCGACATCATAAAACAGTCCTCGGAAGTAAACAAAAATGGACCTGGGAGTGTTTTCAGGAATTAGGTGGGCATATATTTTCTGTGGCGGAGCATATGGTGGAATAGTGATTGAGCCGTCTTTCAGGCATACATGATTCCTCTGACCAAATGTTTGGACCAAGGTAGCTCGCTTTAGCAATGTAAGAATTCCTCTTTCAATTGCTTTCTCTTCCTGTAACAAAATAACACAATAAAAGTGCATTTCATGACTCACCAGATCCATGTACAGCAATAGTGGAATCCAATGCATCTCTCAAGAAACCACATTATAAATTCAAATATCAAGTAGAATAAACAGTGGTATAATAGAAAACTTTTAAGCAATAAGCTATGCTCCTTACTTGATAATGGAAGCATGCTCCGAAGTCATGAGGGGTCAGAAAGAAATGATCTGCCCCTTCTGTCCGGTTCCAGTAAGGCCAGTTTGAAGAAATAAGCTGTATGGCACTTCGCATCATTCGCGGTGACTTAAAAGGTAAAGGGAGTCCATTTGGCGTCAAGTCACAGGTGGTGTATACGGGGGTGTAAAACCAATCAGCTTCTTTGGGATTAAGGGTTCGCACAGGACTCGATAAGAGAAACCGGTGCATAAAGATTTCGGCAGCAAACATATGATTAAGGCATCTTGGGTCCTTTTGCAGAATTTTCTTGTTATATTTGCTTGGAAGTTCGTAAACAAAAACCTTCAACCTTCCAACCGGATTATCTTCCAACACATCACCAGCACTACCTACAGTTGGTTCAACCATAGAATGCTTAGTGACCCATTTCATCTAAGTGAAATATAGAATGCTTTTGTTTTTATATGTTTTTCAGATACCGAAAAAATTTCCCTATGGCCAATTGAAATCAATCAAACCTATAATTATGATAAGGATATCATTTCAAATTTATTATTTTTTAAAGTGTTTGCTGGAGTTGCAGCTACCCTTCTTCGAAGTTTCCTTTGGTAAGTTTGCTAGAAATGATGAGGTGTTGAAATGGATAAGCCACAACGACAAAATCAATACAAAACTAACGCAAATGCTACTCCTCCTATCCTGTTAACCAGTTCACAGAACTCACCAAAGTAATGATTGAGAATAACAAGAGCCTATGTTCAAACATAAGACTCTCAAAATGTTTCTTTTTCAAATACTCGACGTTTCAATCAATGGCTTGGTGAATTCCTAAAATGGATTCCGCTACAAAGGGTTCAGGCTATCACCATCAATTGAACCAGAAAAGTGTTAGCATGTAGTATCTAAGTAGCAGGTTTGATTGAGACTTTGAAATTGGGACTTCTAGAATAAATTGCTACACCAAATGTTCAATAACAAAAGTTTTCTGTTTGAAATACTAAAATGAAAACTAACATATCTCAATTAAAAATACAAGTAATAAACTATTTAACAGATATTTCCTAGCAACCTCAAACCAAATAGATCTTAATCAAATCCACACTCAGAATACACATAAACACAACTTATGAAATAGTCTAACCAATATGGTAGCAAAACCGTAAATAGATTTATCATAATCAAAACCCCAAATCATCATAAGTGAACCAAACTGACTACTAAATCAACAGAACATAGACAAAACAGAAGACAGAAAAAACAAAATTTTCAAACTTTGAAGAAATCCCACCTGAAATTCTCTCAGTAGGTTGGTTTCGACCGAGCTCCACAGCACCAATTCTCAAAACAAGAGCAGCACAAAGAAAACCAAAGAAAACCCACTTCCAAAAATCCATTTTTATTCACACCCCAGACACCAGAAACACCTTGATCCAAGTAAACCTCACTAGGGTGCACCAAGGGTATCACAAAAAGTAGCTAGCTGCAGCAACTGCACCAAGGAACAACACTTGAGAGAGAGAGATTATAAGGGGAACAAGAATTTAAAGTCCAAATTGTGGTCAACAGAAGAAGGTAGCAATTATGGTGATGAATGACGGTTAAGATGTCACAAAGGAAAGTAGTTGTGAGAGATTTCTTAGCATTGAGGTTTCATATAGGCATTTCCTCAAACATCTGGAAGACAGTGATATGGGTTCTTCCCCAGCAGCACAGAGAGAGACACATATGAGGGACCAAAAAGGAAATGGGAGCTATGGTGGATTTGCTTTGAAGAAATAGGTGGCAATTAGCAATGTTTATCACACACCAACTTCAGAAAGAGAAAACAAATTGGAAAAAGATGGGTTCGTTCTTTCTTTTTTAAGAAAAAATATTGGTGAGGATTGAAGAAGAAGGAGGGAGGAAGAAGGGTGGCTAGTTTTGCAAAATTTCTGGTTTGGTTTGGTTTTTTTATTATGTTGGGTTTGATCATGCGTCCATCTCATAATAACATATGAGGAACAGAAAAAGCAAACTATGTTCCTAATTTCATCAAACAATTAATTAAAAAATATTAAAAAACAACCAGAATTTTTTATTTTTTATTATCAATTAATTATTAATATTTAAAAATATAAAATAAAATATATTATTAAATTAATAATTAAATGATAGACAAATATAATAAATTCTAATGACTCATAGTATTTCTCTTAATTAAATTAAGGCAATTTAATTTAATAATATAGTACCTTTTTCCTTGTGTCAAATATTCAAATGTTTCTTTCAACCTGAATTTGTGCTATTTTATTCATCGTTAAAAAAAATTGAAGTACTCTAGGAGCAGTGGCGGATCCACGGGGGACCTAAGGTGGCCATGGTCCCCCCAAATTTTTTTAAAAAAAATAGTAAATAGTAATAATTAATAATATTAAATTTTTTTATATATAATATTAAAAAAAATATAACTTACAAAATTTTATAAATTAAAAAAACTAAAAACTGCATTATGTATTAGATATTTGAATTATTGTTGTTCTTGTTAACAAATAGCCAATTCTAATAATTAATAAAAATGGTTCTATTATACTAGCCCAAGCCCATACTATTAATTAAAGTAACCCTAGTACATTTTTCAAATATTTGTTTCAAACTATCATAGGCATAGCGCCACTTTTCTCTCTCTTTTAGTGATTCCCAAACTTTTGGTCTTCTACTCTTCTCATTCTAATTTTCTTTCCATACCAAAACAAGACATATGAAGAAAAACCATTGAAGAGAAGTGAACAACAAAATATTAACCATTGAATGCACAACAAAGATTCAAAGAGGTATATTTCAATTTTTTTTTAAGTTAATGACAATGTCAAGTATTATTTACATTATTTATTTAAAATAATTAATTTATTTTTTTTTTATAATGGACAGTGTTCAAAGATTGAAGTGAGGACAAAACTCAATAGAATTTTTTTTTGTGAGACTTGGAACAAAAAATAATCAGGTAAATCAATAACTTTATTTTTGGTTATTATATATTTGTGTTTCTAAAATTATTTGTTATTGCTCAATAGGTTTAATATTTTTTTTTAAGAAAATAATATATATGCAATTATTTTTGTTTTTTTTGTTAGATAGTTCAAGTTAAGTTAAAAATGTCAAAGATGAAAACAATTCACTCATTTTTCAAGAGAAAAGAGAGAATATATGATGAACAAAATTCAGCTTCAGATTCTTTGAGTAATGTTCAAAATATTATTGAACAACCTGTGACACAACTTGTTGAGCAAGATATTCAACCCCCTGCTTCCAAAATAGCAAGGACTGAAATAGATCAAGTTAATATTGATACATTGATGCGTGATCCCGGAAAGCGTCCGCAAATTTGGAATTATCCTATCAATCAACAAGATGAAATCCGTAGAGCATACATAAAGTTTGGACCATATCAATTTATTATGGATGAGTACCCTCTTTCTGGTCTAGAAAGTCATCCTCGTCGTTTCAAAGCTCATTGGTTTAAGAGTTTTTCTTGGCTAGAATATTCGCCAGAAGTGGATGCTGCATTTTGTCTTCCATGCTATTTATTTTCTAGAAAATCAAGTCCATACTGAGTACATCTCTAGATCCTAAAGATGCTTTCAAGTTATTCAGTGTTTGCAACATATGCAATCTTGTAAAGAATTTCTATTCTTTAGATTTTTCTGAGCAAGAAAAGATTCAATTGGATTATGAGTTACAACATTATGAACTTGATGTGGTTAAAGCTCCAGATTTTCAGAATTTGTCTACTCTTGCTGAATTGTGTCAAAAATTGACAGAGACAGGAAAATCAAATATATATCCTTTAATTGATAGATTAATTCGTCTTGTTTTGACTCTTCCTGTGACAACAGCAACAACTGAACGGGCCTTTTCAGCTATGAAGATTATTAAAACAAGGCTTCGAAACAAGATGGAAGATGAATTTTTAGCAGATTGTATGATTGTATATATTGAAAAGGAAATTGCTTCAAAATTCACTTCAGAGATGATAATTGATGATTTTAGTTCCATGAAGCATCGTCGAGCAAGTTTAAAAATATCAAAATCTTAAAGTATGTAGTTGAACATTGACTTTTATATAATATAATTACTTTTTTGATATATATGCTACAAATCATATTTTGTTAATTTTTTGTTATATTTTATATTTAATTGGCCCCCCTCTTATGAAATTTCTGGTTCCGCCACTGTCTAGGAGAATATATTTAAATTACTAATCAAAAATATTTTCATAGAAAAAATATAAAATTTAGTTTTTAATGTATTTATTAAAATAAAAAACTTTACAAAAATTTTATATCCTTTATCAAATTAAAAAAAATAACAGTTTTCTACAGAAAATTTTTATGGAGACAGTAGAAGAGTGTTTTTTTTTCTTTTTATTAATTGATTATTATAAATAAATAAATTAATAGTTGGGTTAAATATAAAGCAAAAATTTTATATATTATTTTCCAATAATATTAAATATAAGATTTATATTGTTTTTGCCATAAACATTTAGCTCAAATTTTAGCAAATATTGTTTAGTTTAAACTTACTAAATTTTACATAAGTTTTGTTAAACTTGATATTATGTTAACATAATGTATCATAAATAAAAATTTTGCTTCAGCTTGTGCCATTTAGAGAACATAACCTTTTTCCTTCTTTTAAAAGGGTCTAAAACTTACGTTTAGCTTTAGTTTACTACTACAAAATAACTAGATTGGACCAAGAAATTTGGCGAGGATAATGATATAAATCAGATTCAATTATTAAAATTTAAAAGACATTATAAAACACTTTCCAGAGCTGACGGTTGGTTAAAAATAAAGTATAGGAGTAAATGGATAAATTTATTCTTAATTTTTTTTAATTAGTTCTAGATTTTTTTTAGTTAAATTTATTTTTTAAAGATTTTAAATTAATTGTGTTAATTTTTTTGTTATTTTTTTTGTTGACAGTATCAAAATTTATTAATGTGGCAGGTTAAGTAATACTACAATGTATATATAAAAGTCTTAATTAACTATTAGTACGATAAATTTATAAAATTAAATTAAGTCAAAATCTAATAAAGGGAAGAATTTGAGGTATTAGAATTCCTCAATTTGAAATAAATTTAATCAAATTTCATAAACTTATCATGTTAGCTGCGAATTATGACTACTTGGTGTGTGTTGCGATGTTATTTAACGTGTCATATCAATAAATTTTGATGTTATTAACAACAAAAGTAATAAAATGACTAACTTAAAATCTTTGAAATACGAATTTAATTAAAAAAAATTTTAAAATCTAATTTGGAAAATGAATAGTATTTTAGAGACTAATTTAACTATTTACTCGTTAATTCTTAAAATAATTCAAATATTGTTTATTTTTTATTTCAGTAAGACAAGTATTACGAGAATACAAGAGATTTTATAAAGGCGAAATTCAAAATTTTTAATATTTACTTAAATAAATAAATCAATACTTTAACCAATCTAAATCAGTTTCATAAAATTTAGTCTTTTACCTCACCAATTTTTTTCGGTAAACATCAAGATCAGCTTCAATTGTCTTTACCTCACCAATCTTTTTGGTAAACCTATACAACCACTCACCCAACTGATTTCAAAGGAGTTTGAATCTATGATTTTTTTTAATATCGAATAATAATACCTCAAATCAAAAAATAAAATTTTACTTCTATTTAGACTGCGATATTTATTATGTAGAAAATAATTTTATTTTATTTCATAAATCGTGAAAATAGAATTAGAGCAAGAAAGAAGAAGATAACACAGTCATGTATTCTAATTCAACTGTCTTGTTCAATGCAATCTACATTTAGTCTTCACCACAACATTGATAAAATTTTTACTATCTTTTTAAATATTACATACATCAATTTCTAAAGATTCAACCTAATTTTATCAGGATAAACCAAGATTCAACGTAAGCTTGACTTGTCCAGGTTAATTTACTAAATGAATATATTTAAAAAAATTTAATAATAATAAACTTATCATGTGTATTTAGTACACATATTAACTACTACGATATGGGAGAATTGGGGCTGTGCTAGGTTTATGTTCAAATTGTTAGGGGTTAAATTGATGCTTTTAAAATTTTGGCCATGTCATCTAACCGTTATAGTGTCACGTGTCATTTAAAATTACCAGCTTTTCGATGACGAAAAACGTCGAAAGGACCAAATTGAAGCACGGGTCAAAATTTCAAGGTACAATTTGAGCCAATTAAAATTTTAAAGACTAAATTGAGTCGAATGTTAAATTTTAAAGACTATTTTGAATATTAACTCAAGTTTGTAGTAGTAATATTTAGGTCGAGTTGTGCATAGCTAGAATAATGACATATATGATGGCGATAAAAAAAATATAAAGTGATATATAAGCATGGTCATTGACGGAGGAGTTAATAAAAAAATATATAAAATATTTATTGACAATTATATATATATATATATATATATATATATATATATATATATATATATATATATATAATAGTAAATTGAGATAATTTTGTAAATATTTTGCACAACTCCATTTGATGAAACTCTCGTATAAAGCTCCATCAAATACTTTGCCATGAGTTAAACCCATGTTTCAAATACTTGGGTGCAGCTTCGTATAAAAACTAACAAATCTATCATTTATCTCATGTCTCGTCTCAGTTGTTTGGATTATTTAAGTATCTAGCAAGTATAACGTTACGACGGTATATCCGTATATATATAAAGTTCCATCATTTTAGCACATAGAAAATAACGATGGATACAAAAACAAAATATAAAGTTATAAGTAAAATAGAAGTTATGATTTAACTAAATGAATTTTCTAAGACATTGGCTAAGAGAGTTAAAATATATGTTTTTTTACTCTTTGGTATTAATTTAGAAAAAAATAAATTTTATATTTGTGGATGCAATGTTAAATACATTGTGATCAATTGTAATAACACGAAAACTCATATTTAATTTTATGTAAAGTTAATATTTAAAAATCATTAAATAATTTGATATGTTTGATTAAATTGTCATCTAACGACTCTCAACTCTCAAGTATCAAATTCATATGAAGTTAACTGTACTTGAGTTTCTTATAATAATAGTGATATACCATCCTAATTAGGGTAAAAATCTCAATAATTAAGAGTTTTCCAATGATAGGAAAAGTTAGTCACGAGTGACCACCCTCCATATCCTAATAAGTAGCATGCATTGTGTGTATTCATATGCATTATTATTATTGCATAAGGCACCATCCATGGCTAGATTCTCTTGCACCAAAATTATTATTATTCTCTTCTATGTTCTTCTTTTTCTTCTTCTATCATGTACTACACTCCAAAATACCAAAACCAAAGTGAAGGCTTTTCCATTTCACACCAATGGAAGGTGGATAGTGGATGAAGAAGAAGGAGGGAAGAGGGTGAAGCTTGCATGTCTTAGTTGGATGGCCCATGGGCTTGCTGTAGTGGCTGAGGGCCTAAGCAAGCAACCACTTGACTCCATTACAAAGAGGATAAGGCCCATGGGCTTTAACTGTATTAGGCTCACTTGGCCTCTTGAATTAGTCATCAATGAGTCTCTTGCTTCTCTCACGGTTAAAGAATCATTTAACAGGCTTGGGCTTTTTGATGATATTAATGGTATTCAAGCCCACAACCCCTCTATCTTAGACCTTCCCCTCATCAATGCTTTTCAGGTAATTTTTTATGATAAACCTTCTCAATCTATGGCATGTTTAGTTTTTTTCTTTTTCTGTTTTATTTTTAATATTTGTGTGTTTTATGTGAAATTAATAGTGAAAATAAGAAATAGAAACGAAGTGAAATTTTATTATTTTTAAAAATTTATGTTGAAAATAAAAATAAAAATAGAAACCAATGTTTTATTTTCATGGAGTTCTATAATCTTTTTACTCTAAAAGCAAAAAGAATTATGTTGGCAAATTCAGATGTTTCTTACTTTTTACTAAGTGTAGCTGGTATTCATGTGAAGTATTTAAAAAGCATTTATTTATTAGAGGAAATAAAAGTTTCCATTTTTTCATGCATGTTATCAATAATTCAATACTTAGGCCCTTTAAAAATAGTTTATTAAAACTAATTTTCTAAAAACAGATTTGTAAAATTTGTGATTGCCATGTTTGGTAAATAAAAATATAAGTGATTTTCAACTACAAAAGTTGTGTCTAGTAAAATTGTTATATATTTAACATGACTTTAGTAGACATAATATAACCGTAATAAATAGTATTATAAATATACGATTCATTAATATATAAAATTATATTAGATTTTTTAACTTTAAAAAGTATAAATTAATTTCAGAAAATATCTTTATAGAACTATAGATGATTTCAAAACCATCTTTATTTTCTTAAAAGTATAGTCACATAATATTTTTTAATCTGTCAAGCAAAAAAAAAGATATTTATTACTTTTCAAAAGGATAAACTCTTTTTTAAAAAAATTCCCACTTTAATCCTAATGTTGGTTTCTAGTCTCAAAAAATAAATTGACCACTCTTCATTATTTTATTTTATTTTATTCACTAGTAATATTCTTTTCTAAAGATATATATATTTTTTTGTGTGTGCATATTTACTAATTTACCTCAGGCAGTGGTGAAAAGCCTAGGAGACAAGATGGTGATTTTGGACAACCACTGTACGAAACCATCAATGTGTTGTTCTGAAACAGACCAAAATGGGTTCTTTGGAGACAAGTATTTTGATCCACATGTTTGGATCAAAGGCCTTACCAAAATGGCCACCATGTTTAATGGAGTCACTAATGTTGTGGCTATGAGCTTAAGAAATGAGCCAAGAGGTCCCAGATCCAACCTCAAAGATTGGTACAGGTAACTAGGTTTCCAATCTACCCTATCTACTTCTGATGATTGCATTAAATACTATTTCTCTCTAAAAGATAAAAAATTTTCAAATATATTTAAAACACTAGTATTTCAGTCATTTTAACAGTAAATTTTAATTAATATATTACATATTTTTTTTATAATTGAAATAACAGTTAAAACTACTAGAACATTAGTATTGTTCTAGGTACATTTAAAATTTTTTCAAAATTTTATTTGGTTACTAAGACAAAAACAAAAAGTATTATACTTTTTTTCAATCTAAAAAAATAATATTCTCTGTATTTTCTAAAAGTAGCAATAAAAAATATATTTTTTTATCTCTATATGTTTGTCTCTTTGTATTTGTATTCCTATCTCAAAAATAGAATTTAAAGCATATACTTAAAATTCTAAATCTTATGCATACTTAATTTCACAGTAAAAAATATATAGTAGTTAACTTTATTATTAAAAAATTATTAATTTTTTTCTCTCAATAATTGAAACATAAAACGATTTCAAAACATATTTTACTTTAAAGAACGACAAACAAGCTTTTATAAAATGAATTTTTTTAACCAAGAAGCCATTATAATTAACATTTTTTTTTATAAAAATCATAATTTATAAATTTTATACACAAAATTAATTTTGTTCAAAAAAAAAAAAAAAACCTAACCTACCCTTAACTAACATTTGAGCTTCCTGGTTGTCATTATATTTTATCTTAACTTCATTATTCTTAGTGCATGTTTAGGTGCTATTATTTTGTTCAAAAAAATATTTTTTCAATGAAAAAAGATCTTTTTTTATTTTTTAATGTGTTTGGCAAATTTCTAATAGTAAAAATAAAAGCACTAGTAAAATAAAAAAAAAAAGATCTTTTTTGAGAAACTGTAATTTACATCTTTTTTTAAAAGATCTTTTTTTCTTAAAAAAAAAAGATGTTTTTCATGTAATAAATAAACAAAAAATACTTTTATATTGTTATACCTAAACATAATTGATAGATAAAAAGACTTTTTTACATGAGATATCCAAACATAAAATTACTTTTACTTCTCTATAAGATCTTTTATAAAAAGATAACTTGAAAAAAGACATTTTCTTAGAAGCTCATCCAAACAAGCCCTTAATGCAATTGTTGGCCGTCAAAAAATAAAACTATAAAGTATTAAACGGCTTTTAAATAATTAATCTTGATACGCTGATATTCTGATAATATAAAAGTTTTACATGACAATCCAAATAAATTCATACGTTTAAATACTTTTAAGTAATAAATTTAAAAATTAATATTTTTCATTTATGATGTAACAATATAATACGCTATTAAACGTATGTATAAAATTAAACTCTTTTTATATTTTCAGTATATAGAAATTAAATTCTTTAAATAATAATACATTAATATTGCTAGGTACATGGCTGAAGGAGCAGAAGCCGTTCATGGTGCAAATCCAAATGTTCTAGTAATTATTTCTGGCCTAGTTTGGGATCAAGACTTATCATTTCTTAAGAATCAACCATTAAAACTCTCCTTCAATGGAAAACTAGTATTTGAGGTACACCAATATAGCTATGGGAAAGGCCCAGGTTGGCAAATTGAGAATCCAAACAAAATGTGTGCAAAGATCTTAGGAGAGGCAATGAGGAACTCTAGCTTCTTACTGGAGCAAGGTCGACCAGTGATGTTGAGTGAGTTCGGCGTGAACATGAAAGGCACAAACTTGGGTGATAATAGGTTTTTGAATTGCTATTTGGGTATGTTGGCTGAACTTGACATGGATTGGGCTTTGTGGACACTTGTTGGCAGTTATTACATTAGAAATGGAGATTTTATAGTTGGAGCTGGTGAGGTTTATGGTGTTCTTAATGAGGATTGGATTAGGGTTAGGAATGCAAGTATATTGCACAAGATCTCAGCTGTTCAACTTCCTTTTAGAGGTAAAATATTATTTGTTCATACATTCATAATTTAATGTATTTATTAATTACACCAAAATTTTCTAAATAAACCATAATTATTAAAATTGAACCGATAATTAATCCGATCATATGATCGGGTCAATGGATTACTGGTTTAATTGATGGGTTACTAATTTATCCAATTAATTATCGTCACTGAGAGATTGAGAAATATAAAGATATAGAAATAAAAGAATTGCCATTGGACAAAATTCATGCAATTTTTTTTCATAAGAAAAACCACTAAAAAAAACATTTTATTTTATGTTATCTTAATATCATATCTTAGTATTTTAACTTTTAAAAAATAATTAAATAAAAATTTCCCATTTTATAAATTTTGGTCACCCCAACTATATTCCTATTTACATGCAGGGCCAGGATTGTCATCAAAAGCTAATAAGCAACACAAAGTGATTTTTCATCCGTTGACCGGTCTATGTGTTTTGACAAAGTCAACAGTTGACCCATTAAGATTGGGACCTTGTTCTAATTCTGATCATTGGCAATACAAACCACAAGAGACAAAGCTATCAATAGAAGGTACCCTTTTGTGTTTGAAAGCATATGGAGAAGGGAAGGCACCAAAACTTGGAAGAGAATGTTCAAGTCCCAATTCAACATGGAAAATGGTGTCTGATTCTAAGATGCACCTCTCATCTAGAGTCAACAAAAATGGTTCTAGTGTTAGGGTTTGTTTGGATGTAGACACTACTAATAACATCATTGTTACCAATACTTGTAAGTGCTTAACCACACATAAGTCATGTGATGCTGAAAGTCAATGGTTTAAGCTTGTTGATAGTGTGGGAGGAGGAGTTTAAACTAAATAAATGATGTATGCTCCATTATTCTACTAAATAAATTTGGAAAATTTTAGACCATACCATAGTAAATTAGTAATTCTCTTAAATTAACACATAAAATTTGAGTGAGTTGCCCTAATCTGTAATACACTTGTGTAATTCACTATTCATTCATGAGTCCTAAATAATTTTATTAACTTGGTTACTTCAAAGTTTAGTGCAATAATACTCTATATTCTTCTAATTGACAAAATGAGAATGATTTTTTTATGAAAGATGTTTGATTATATTATAGTGTATTATATATATTGTTTAAAGTTTAACATATTATAAATAAAACAAGCATATCGAATTCAATTAAAGTATGGATACTGACACGAATATACGATATGATATGATACGAAATATATGGATACACAAATTTAAAATTTTTATAAGATACGAAAATACGGTATATATATAAAATATAAAGTATTTTTTAGATATATTATAATGATATTTTAGTGTGTAATGGTATTTAAGTGTGTCTACGTGTGGTAAAGAGTTTTTTATTTTTAATTAAGGTATGATTAGACACAAAAGACATACATGTTGAACAAGTATCGATAAATTGTGTTCAAAATATATCCTATATGTAGATACAGCAAATAAAAAAAATGTAAAACACACGTGTCAACGGATATTCGATCATATTCGAAATATGTCTCACACGCACGGCAAATCAGATCCGTACTTTGTAGGTTTCATATTATCCTACTATTATTTGTTTTAGAATCGATTACCAACTTGTTCATTATGTTGTCACAAGAGTCATAAATCCTAATTCTTAAATTCAAGACTCTGTTAAAATGTTAGTTGGTTAATTATTTTGTGATTGATTCCAAGAACGAGCATCCTATCACGCAATCCCGGATTTGGAGCGAAAAAATGAAGCTTGAGAGCTACACTATAAGGAGCGTAGCTCTGAATAGCAGTGCAACCAAGAGAGTAGAGAGTTCTGGAGGTGACCTTTATGAAAGAGTAGGGATGTATGAACTATGATTGAAATCTTAAAATGTTAGTTGATTAGATATTTTAATGTAATGAATTTTTAATGTAGTAACGGTGAATATTATGTAAATCTTTTTTACAAAATTCTAAAAATCAAATTCGTTATCGAATTAACAGAATTAAAAATTTAATTGAAAATAAATTAGGTATAACAAAATAATATATTTTAGATTTTTTTTTGTATGTTTTATTATTTTAAAAATATTAACTGTTAAAAATTATATCACTCAGTTAAAAATTCTTTGACCGATGTATTGTTAATTAATTTTGTTATTTAAATCAGACCAATCTAATAATTGATTCAAAATTAACAGAGTTAAACTGACCGATTGAATTTGATTCTCATGATTTCTGGTATTGAAGTTGCGTACTTTTTAATTCCTAGGTGGAGGTGGGGACCACTTAATTAATATAGGATTTTGATTTCTAATTTTGACCCAACAAGATGTGGCTGTGTTTCTTCCATTCTTGGGGTAATTGATTAGTGCGGCTAATATGTGACCACTTAAAATGTACTTATTTCACATATTTGCCACCCAACTCATTACTCATCCTATTATGTAATAAATCCGTATATCATTTAATTGAAAAATACTGTATGTAAATCAAAATGTGAGTGCTACTTTGATTAACTTTTATAATTTATAATTTTATCTTTTATTTAAAATTCTTTTACCTTTTTATTTTTTAATAAAAAAATACCAATACATTTTAGGAATGGCTAGAATGTTACTATTTCACTTATCTATGCCAAAATACTTTTAGAATTTTGCAGTAAAACATGCTGTGCATATTATTAACGAGTAAAGCTAGGGAACCAAAAGCATATCAGCCAAAATCCAGCCAAATACTTTTGGATGAATTCAAAATTTTTACGAATTAATATATATGGATGTTTCTTCTACTAAGTATTAGAATGTTTCTTTTTCATATTAAATGGATGTTTTTTTATATATTTTTCGAATTTGTGATTGTTAGAAGTAGATAGATTAATGTAAGAAAAAAGAAGAAGGTTTTTATAGGTTTTAATTAGGTTTACTTAATCAATTTAAAATTTTTTAAATTTTGAATTTAAAAAATTTTAAATTAATTAATTATTGATATAAATTAATATAGTTTTATTTAGTTTTTAGTTGATAAAGTTTTAGTTCCTTATACTTTTCCATTATTAACATATTGCCAAATCAATTTCTCAATAACAAATTATCTTTTGAACTTCTTTTCAATTACATTTTTTATCTGTCGAGTTTAAAATTTTTTTGGTGTCTTGTCTATGTCTCAACTTTTATAAATGGAAGAATTAAATTGGATTCAAGAGCATAAAAATATATTTTTTTTAGATTAAAAAAATGAACAAAAAGATTAAATATAATTTTTTGTTGAACCCGTCATTAATGAACCAGCTCATTCTGTAAATGCTGCTGAAGAATTTCAAAATCATGCATCACATATATCAAATCCAAACCTTCAACCAATTGAACTCAGAAAATCAACAAGAATTAAAATATTATCAAACTATCTCAAAGACTATCATTATAAAACAACACAGTTTTTAGTTTCTAGTTTCATTAATCTTTTTTGTAGGTATCTAATTTTATAACAAATTTCTTATGATGCACTAAGTCCAAAACAATAAGATGTTAGCGCAGTTAAAAATGTGAATTAGAAAAAAAAATTGAAAAAGATGAAAATTGTGATTGATTCATCTACGTTTTTGCATTACATACCAGGGTAGGGGGCAATGATTCCCTAACTTGATAATTTTTATACAAAAGTTTATTTATTTTACAGTTTAGCCTTTCTAATTTTATGTCTTTTCTCTCTTCTCAAGTTATTTATTGCATGTTGGCTCCTTCTATTAAAAAATTTTTTAGCTCCACCTTGATTACACAAGAGTAGCAGTTCTCTAACAATCCAATAGACTGACTGCACTAATTTTTTATATTGAGCTAACAACTAACTAACTTAATCTGCCTAACTAACTTTGTTAATTAACAATTCTAACTAACTAAGACTAACAGCAGTAATTAACTAACTAATAAGTTCAGCTTTCTAAATCCATTAACTTAGGCTACAACACTAATAACTTTTTTGTTAAAAAAAACTTGAAAATTTTCAATGACCTAAAAAAAAGAGTTAAATCTAGAGCCGCTTTTTAAGTTTTTTTTTTAATTTTAATTTTAAGAACAAATTCTGCTGTGTCTACAAAGGTGATTATGTAGAAAATAATTTATTTTTGTCTCATAATGAACGAACTAAAAACAAAATAGAGAAAAAAAAAGTATATATACATATATCTTGGTTCAACCACCTTGTATAATATGGTCTATATTCAATCTCTACCATAATTATGATAGAATTTTCACTACCTTTACAAATATTTACATTCATCAATTTTTTAGGATTTTTTCTAATTCTATATGAGACAAACCAAATTTTTAACCAAGATTGATTTGTCTAGATTCACTCTCTATACTTTCAACACTAAGTGCTCACCTAATTTAGTAAGAAATACCTCTCAAATACAAAAAACAAAATAGAAATAGATTATAAAAGAGATAAAAATAATCTTTTGGCTTTTCTCCAAACTAACTCTCTTTGTCTTTTTTTTCAATGACTTTTTTTTTAATCCTCACATTTATGCCATTTTTCATTGATTGAAACAAAGAAAGATAAAATCGAAGAAAATAGAAGATTTGATAAAGAACCATGAAGGAGAAGAATAAAATAGCTTGAAAGCTATAAGTATAACCCGATTTTAGAACTCTTAAATGTTGCCTTCCATCTTGATAGAATACTCCCTTTAGTGTAGGTGTATTGCTTCCAAAACTTCAAACATAAGTGGTGAAGGTGTTGGGTAGGTTCAAATTTGTGGGTTCTCTCTCTTTATTTCAATTTCTGGCCGTTTACTCTTTTATATAAGAATAAAACTTCCAAAATTTGAACTTGGTATAATACATTTGACTTTGTTCTTCTTCCCAAAAATTAAAGAAGTGATGGAATCGAAGCAAAATCACATGGCTGGTGGAGTTGGCTAGCTGCTTCTCTTTCTTCATTTTTCTTTTGACTTCAAATATCGGAACCATTAAATTCATTTTTTGGCTCTAAATTTCAATTTAGCAGAGATAAAAACCTGTATTTTTTTCTTCTTACCAAAAAATGTACAGCAAGTGTTAACTCATCTTTTTTAATTTTTTTCTGCATCAAATCAGATTTGATTTTATTTTTTGACTCTAACTTTTGACTTTTTTTTTTTCTCTTTTTCCCTTTTAATGCATAAGTGTGGTGATCCATCCTTTTTACTTTGCTTGAAAACATCTGAACTTCCCATTTGATTTGTAAAATATCTTTTCATCTTTAATTTGTGAGTAATCACATAGGTTTTGGCTTAGAAAAGAAAAGAAAGTGTTTGGGTACAGTAGTTACGAGCTAATGAAGAGAAGAGTGTGTTGCCAAGAGAATTTTGGATAGTTTATTTTTATGTACAATAACCAAACAAATTACACACACTATTAAGCTTTTAGCCCAAACCATTAATATTTATCATCATCAAATAAATGTTATTGTTCTTCTCAAACTCAACAAAACCTTTGCCCCGATAGGTCAATCTGCGTCAAAACTCACGGGCTTGCGCGATTTTTTTTTAATTTAGCAAATTTTAAATTTTAATCCAACCTACTCTTTTTGATAGGTTTAATAGGTTAGTCCACCCCATTTTGTCGCGTCTAAATATATGATTGATTTTTTTTCTATTCTTGTTTAATTTGGTTAATGCAACTAATATTTGACTACTTAACCGACATATCACTTAATTGAAAAATACTATATGTATTAGATTCATAGTTTATAATTTTATCTTTTATTTAAAGATGAAAAAGATGAAAAAAATTCAAAATTTTATATTTTTCAGATGAGTAATAAAAAATTATATTAGTGAATAAATTTATTGATGGTTAAAAATAAAAAAAGATACAGCTAATTTTTGAAGATAAAAGAGAAAAAAAAAACCATATAAGAGACAATTAAACAGCTATAATTTTGTATATGTGAAGCATAAATTTTGTTACTTCTTATCTTAATAGTTAATTAATTTCAAAATTATTATTATTATTATTATTATTATTATTATTGATGATAAACTATCCTCATATTTCTTTTATATAATAGATAAATAATAAGAAAAAAAAAAGACAAAATCGCTACTTGCTATTTAGATATTTTAAAAAAAAATTTCAAATCGTATAATACCATTTCATGACACTTTTATTTAAGGCTATTTTTTTTTGAACATGGTAAAAATTTTAGTGTAATACTCAATTATTAAATTTTATAATTTTTTAAAAATTTTGGGGTGGAACAATATGTCCCGCCATATTATATACCATATAATCCAATAATTTTATCAATATCTAAAAAAATAAACGTTCATTTAATGCTTAATTGCTTATGACTACATTTCTCTTGTACATTGAATTTTTTTAGCCGAAAATTTCGGAGAAAAATTTGACTTTCTAGCATTTTAACACATATCACTATATTCATATTATTATTCTTAATTGTTGTGGTTTATTCATATTATTGCTGTTCTTATTCTTATCGATATTGTTATTATGAGCAGGAAAAAACACCAAAGGAAGGATGCAGAAGAGACAAAAATGAAACAGAAAAAAAATCAAAGCACACAACTTATTGGGAATACGATGTGGTAGTTGAAGTTGTGTAAATTTCAAACCACCAAAACCACAGAATCGCTATCAGAATTTAATTTTAATGATGAAAAAAAAAATCTTCCCTTTCTGGCACCATCTCAAGCACTTATATATATTTGATAAACTATGATCCATATTATTCATTTATTATTATTATTATAGGGATTTTGTATTGCTCTTGAGGCTCAAAGAAAAAATTCCCAGAAGAGAAATCTAAAAGAGAATATAATAATGAAGTCAACGAATCCTGAACCTGAAAAATCATCATCACCATCATCATCATCAAAGGCAGAAACATTAGATTCGGTGAAAGAAAAAGAAGAATCAACAACAACAGCTCAAAATGGTGGTTCATTATTGAAGGATAGCAGTGATGCTGAGGTCACAAAAATCACTCTCATGAGAGCTTTTGTTGAAAGCAAAGATCCGGCTTCTAAGGTACCAAATTATAGTTTCCAACATCATCATAGTACTTTTGTTTTTCCTAATAATGTTGGATCTGTTTTTTACCATATTGATGTTAATTGATGGGGATATCAAATCCATTTGGATGAATAAATTTTCATGGGACATTTTCTTTTTTAACCATTTGTGGCATATAATTTGGATCAATAGATATATATGTTATGATTTGTGAATCGTTGACCTTGATTTTTATGCCTTTTTGGATGATTATTAAGCATAATTGAAGAATACCCATTTTTTGTTATGGGAAAAAGTTTATAACTTTGATGATTTGAATGCAAATTGTGTTTGTTTTTGATGATGGGTCATGGGGTGGTAGGATGTAGATGATTCAACACTTAGAAGGTTCTTGAGGGCACGTGACTTGGATGTGGAGAAAGCTTCTTACATGTTCCTTAAGTACCTGAAATGGAAACTCTCTTTTGTGCCAAATGGAGTGTCTCCATCAGAGATTCCTGAGGAGCTTGCACACAGGAAATTGTTCTCTCAAGGCTTTGATAAACAGGGTAGACCTATAGTTCTTGCATTTGCTGCCAAACATTATCAAGGAAGTGATGGTGGTGATGGCTTCAAAAGTATGTTACTCATTTCTCACTTCTATTTCCTAAATTAGCATTACCTTAATTAATTGTCCATGTGTTGGATATTAAAAGGTGAAAACACAAAATTCAGAGGAAGATGTTTAGAGGGGTTTTGTAAGTTTAAATATTGACACGTATTATGTAGTTTCAACTAATCGTGTTTATCATTAGGGCAGAGTTAGCATAAAATTTGGAGAGGGGCCAAAGTTTAATTTTTGAATATAAACAGATTAAAATAAAAATTTTAAGAGAAACCAAAATTTATACACAATTTAAAAGAAAAAGTTGAAATTTAGAGGAGTTATTGCCGCCCTTGACACATGAGAGATTCCGCTCTTGTTTATGATAGTATTTTCAATAATCTTTTATTTGTACTAGAATCAATGACATATTAGATCTAAAACTTATATGCATTTCAAACAAGTTTGTAAATATATAAAAATAAAACGAATAATTCTTTCAGTTAAACTGATAAACATATATGTCAATATTTGAATTTTTTTTATCTTTATGTGAAAATAACTCTAGACATCTTGGTCGGAATTTTTACCAAACGACAATTAATTAAAAAATGGTTGACAAATTTCAATGCTTCTATACCTTTTTTCTTTTAACTCTTCAACAAAGAGATCTCAGTTCAGATGAATATTGTAGTTAGAAACATGAAAATCAATATACTAAGATATGATAGACCATACTAACTCTGCTCAAGTTAGATTAGTTTATTCTAGTGGAATTTAGATTTTACTACAGATAAAAGAAAGAAGAGAAAACATGCAATTTAATAATTCAAGATTGATTCATCTGAAATTTATCTCTCTAAACTTTTTAAAATGTATAATTTGACTTCTTAAAAGTCATTAAAAAGTGCAAAATCTATATATTTTCTGCTATTTTTTCCCCATAAATTTATCTCCCTTAATGTATTATAAGAATAAATTTCAATAAAAACTTAGCAGAAACTTTTCCTTGGCAACATTTTAAAAATTAAAACATAAAAAATTGCACTAAATCACATTTTCTCCAAGAAAGAAATATATGAAGTCCTTGTAATAAAAAAAAAAAAAAGAGTATTCTAAGGTAAAACTTAACTGTGCATTAAATCTTAATTTAATTTAAGATGAAAACTCAGGTGTAGTCAAGTTCACGTGAAGTTAATAGTTGAGAGCCGTTGAATAATTTGAGTGATTTGACTAAATTTTCATCTAACGGCTATCAATTATCAATTTCACGTGAAGTTAACTGCACCTGAGTTTCTACCTTGATTTAAATTGCAACATTTTCCTAAATTTGAGGATAGATACACTCTTGCTTTCTTTTTATAACTTAGTAGGAAATTCACTTTTGAGAAGGTTGTCCCCTCATGTGTTTTTCCTTCTTTTATGTGTTTCTGTATAACAGGGTTCGTAGCATTTACCATTGATAAGCTATGTTCAAGGTAATTATCCCTTTCTCTTATATAATTTTGCTTTTAGAAATGAAAAGCAAGAACCTTAAATTGTATTATAAGACATTTGTAATAAGAATGTTTTAATTTTGATGAATCAGGATGCCAGCGGGGCAAGAAAAGTTTTGTGCTATAGCAGATATTAAGGGTTGGGGATATGCAAACAGTGACATTCGTGGCTACCTTAATGCTTTAACCATTTTGCAGGTGTGCCCTACTTCTATCTTCCATTCTTCTTAGCTTATTATGAATTGTTTACCAATATTTTTAATTTGTTGAAGTAATTGCAGGTAGTTAGTGTCCCTTACATTTCTATTTTTGGTGTTGTTCAACTTGCTAAGCAGTTAGTTGATTACTTTGAACATTGTAAATGGAAAATAAAAAATATTATCTTCACACAAAAAAGCAGCTACCAAGCACGATTGATTTTTTGTATGTACGTAATATGTTTGATATAAATACACTCGTTGATAGAATCTATAATAGAAACTTAGAAGACTAATTAAAACATCAATAATATTAATAAGGGAAAATATAGGAAGCTAATGAAATAGAAAATTAATTTAAACGTAGTCTGTTCACATCTATTATTTTAAAATATTTTATTGGTATTTTTTTTAAATTAATTTATTCGAAGTATAAGTTTTCAGGATTTATTTGTCAATTAACCCTTAATTGCTAAGTGATAAAATACATTTGACTTAGAAGACGGTAAACTATTTAACTTAAACACTTTGAATACAAAAATGATGAAATAAAAGGAAACAATATTGTTTTTTGGATGCAGGATTACAACCCAGAAAGAATGGGGAAGCTCTTCATTTTGCACGCACCTTATGTGTTTATGAAAGTGTGGCAAATTATTTATCCTTTTATTGACAACAACACCAAAAAGAAGGTAACAACACACACTTCATGTTGTTAATTAAGTTGAGATATTAATATTAATATATAAATATTTTGAAATTTTGCATTTATTATTGTGCAGATAGTATTTGTGGACAACAAAAAGATAACACGAACATTGCTAGAAGAAATAGATGAGAGCCAGCTTCCAGAGATTTATGGTGGTAAATTGCCATTAGTCCCAATCGAAAATTGCTGATTAATTAAATAATCACACATTCACAATTCAATTAATGACAACATAGAATTTTCTAATTAAAAGTTATTATTAAGTTCTAAGAAAAATGCACTCTGCGTATTAATTTATATATATATATATATATATATATATATATATATATATATATATATATATATATATATATATATATATATATATATATTGTTCAATTAGTACATCTCGTGCTATGTACAACAGATTCGAGCTATATAGATAGTCAAGACTATATTGGTATATTCAATTAATTTTTATTTATTTATTATTTATTTATATTATAACTCAAATAGTATAATCTCTCAATACTCAATTAAAAAAAAATTAGAATAAAAGTTGAATTATTAAGATCAAGCATTTAGTCCAATTCATGGATTCAAAAACATATATATAATATAGTTCTACACTCAAACAGGGTTTCTTTTTTCCATTTCCTAACCTTATAATATCTATTAATTTTTGGATAAATAACAAGAACATAACAAAGCTCATTTAAGGAAAAAAAACTAAAAAAAGAAAACTATGGTGTGTGTGAGATTGTGTGTGTATTCATTAGCAGTATTTTTTTGTCAAATGCCCAGTTTTTTATTGGGCTCGAAGTTTGGGCTTAATTTAAAAATTCTGGCATAACCGCATCATAAGTGTAAAGTGTAGTACACTTGGGCTTATTGTTCATCCTTAATTGAATTTGAGTCATGAAATACGGATACTTCGCTGAATTATCATGTTAACGTGTCAGATATATTTTAGACACGATATTTATCAATACTTGTATGTTCAATATAATATCTATTGTGTCCAACTGTGTTTTACTAAAAAATAAAAATTTATACTCTGAACACACTTAAATACTGTCACATATCAGCATGTCCGACCTTATTTTTAACATGTATTCTTAAAATAAATTTAAAAATAGTATATATTATTATTTATTAAAATAAAAAATATTTTAAATATTTTATATAATTAAAATAATACATTAAAAATAATTTAAAAATTAATTTATATTTTAATATTAATAAAATAACAAAATATTATCATAATTTATCTAAAAAATATTTTATATTTTATATATATACGTGTCCCCATGTCTTATAAAATTTTAAATTTGTGTGTCGATCCCATGTCCGTGTCAGTGTTCGTACATCATTGCTCTACAGTCTACACACAGCCACACCAAAAAGAGAAAAAAAAAATCCTACGGTGACAAAAACAAATTTCGAATGTTCGAACCTCACTTTGTACATATAATAGTGACATATTTTTAAATGGAGTTCAGAATAAAGATTATCCTTTTTAGAAAAAAAAAAGGTAATAAAAAAAACTATACAATACAAGTGTTCTTTATAAATTTAGTAAAAATGGTTATTTTTCACTCTTATACTCTCTTCGAAAACTTTCACCCTTTTAGAAACATCCAACAAATCTTGGACTTGGAGTTAAAAACTTAAAACCCTCCAATTTTGAGAGTCAAAGTATAGCCAATGAAGCTCCTCCTCGTGTCAAATTCAAACACACTCTACCACTCTATACAATAAGGGCAAATTATAAAACATTGTGTGTGTTTAGATCAATACATAATAGGTATGAATTGAAAATTATATTGTTAACTCATTAATATTATTGGAAAATTTTCCCGATTATATTATTTTTCATAAAAGAAACGAAGGTATTCACTGTAAAGAAAAATATAATTGCGGATGTTCAGACTAATATATAAGATTGAAATATTAAAATAGATATAACCACATCGAAACATGTAAATAAGATTGATTAATTAGAGTGTAAATAGTTATAAAATATATATAAATTGATTCCTAAGTATTCTAATACTTCCACATCTGTGAGAAAACAAAAAACAAAAAATGGGCTTTAAAATAAACACCAATAAAAAAATCAAAGATATGAATAAAATCATGAAAAATGTAAAAAGTATACTTTACATTATCAAATTATAATATTAAAAAAACTGTATTTACATAAAAATATTGAACACATTCTCACTCCTGACTTTATTTTTTTAATATAATTATTAAAAAATAAAACTATAATTAGATATTAAAATCAAGAAACATATGTGTTAGAGTGGATAAACCTATATTTGAAAGTATAAAAAATAATTCCTTCACATTTTTTTATAACCATAACTTTAACAAATCACTATTCACTTTTTATTACCTATTCAACAAATAATAAGTGTTCTTTTTGTCTTTTTTTAAAAAGATATTTGTCAATGAATAGTTCTCTTTTTTACAGTAAATTTATTATTTTTTTTTAAATTATTACGATTTTTTTAGATGAATAGACGAGATAATAAGAATTAGTTATTTATTTAAATAAATGAATTTATGTTTTAACTGTCGTATTCGATTTCTATGAAGTTAGGTAACTATTTAATATAAATAATATTAACTAATTAAACTTTAATTTTTTTTTTTAGTCTAACTAAGTGATGAGTCAAAATATGAACAACTTTAAATTAATTTACAACACAAATAAAATTTAGGGCTATGCATGTCTCATGTTGACAATACATATTAATGTGCAATGTGATAGCATATATAGCTAGGTAGTAATATATAGTAATTCAACTACTACAAAATGAAGGCTTTATTTAATTTGTGAAATGTAGATGGATATGATATTATGAGGGAACACGTTATTCAAGATTTTGTTATGAATATTGTAAGAAGCTAAAGAGGTGTAGGGTTGTAATGGGGACCGAGTGCATTGGCATTGCATTGATGGATCATGATTCGTTACTGTTAAGTGTGTTAAAAGAGAATCAGATCAAATCTCACTGAGGTTTTTAAAGTTAAAGGCCTTTTCAGATTGCAGGGTTTCCTGTCCTCAGACAACATACAACGTCAATACAGTAATTTCATTTAGTTTAATCAACCATCATGTTTAATTTTACAAAATAAATATGTTATTCCTATACTAAAATAAATTATTAAAATTAGTTATTAATATATTTATATTTTAATATATATTTTATATTAATAATTAAATTTTATAATTAATTTTAGTATATATGTTGTATAACTATTTTTAAAATTTTAATATATTTTTAGTATAAAATAATTTTATATTTGTATTTAATTATTAATATTATATTAATAAAAATAACTTTTTTATACTAATTACATAAATAATAATTTTAAAAAATAAACATAATTAAATAACTGTATAAATTATTTTATACCGTTAATACGTTAAAATTAAACTCTTAAATATATTTGATCTATAAGTTGGGTCATTTTTTTGGTTATGGAGAAGGGATTGGTGTTGTGCTGGGATATGGATTGAGTGGGTGCTTCACTGGAATGTGGGACAGATTTTGGTCAGATATAGAAAAGAAATAATCGGACCTTCCGATTTCTATGTTTTAGAAATTTTGCAAGCAAATCGGAGGGTCCGTTTTACACTTGAACAATGGAGAAATCGGACCGTGCGATATGACCCCAGCAAAACGGTGGATCCGATTTCTTTGTGTGAGATGTATTTGGTTCGTCAAAGTAATCGTTGGGTCCGTTTTGTGGTTGAGAAAATTTTGTTTTTTAATTTACACTAATAGAGGAACATTTCTAGCTTTAATTTTTCCTGACATTTTTTGCTTCGGTTCCTCACAAAGCTGCTGCTCAGAATGCTGAAGGAGGAAGAAGATGGAATTCAAGTGTGTTGGTGGGGGAGGAAATGAATCTGAACTTGTTTGGTATGCATGCAGTGGGTTTGGTTGGGATAAAGGGGCACCATTTGTGGGGAGCAAGCATTCAGCGACGCGTGGCCTTCCTATGCACAAATCGGACGGTCCGCCTCAGTGCATGCAACTCGGAGGGTCCGAGTTCCCCTCCTCCACTCGCTGGGTCCGATTTCCACATTCACTGACACTACAGAGAAGTAAAGCTCCCCCCTCCTCCATAACGTTGTTCAACTCATTCGAGGGCTCCATATAGAAAATAAAAAGCGTCTATAAGTTATAAGATCCACATTTATCTATAAGTGAGAAACTTAGCAATTAAGTAAAACGTGCTTATTCAAGCACACACATACACTAATACCTATAACAGACTTATTTTGTTAAACCTCATAAGTGGTTACTAATTACATATTAGATAAAAAATTAAAATCATATATAGTTAAAAAAATAAAAAACACGTTATTAATTCTAAATATTTATTATTCATTTCACATCCTTTTTTATTTGAATATCAGAATAGTAATTTTATAAATATTTACTGTTATTTATTCTCTTAAAACTGATGTATATCGTATCTATTCCAAATAAAAACGAATTTATATATGAACAGAATGAAATATATATATATATATATATATATATATATATATATATATATATATCATCCGTAAGACTTACCACACAAGAACAATATTCAATATCGTTTTATTATTAAATTTAAAAATTATATTTAACAACTTAATATCAGTAATATTATTAGAAAGACAAAAATATGAGTTAAAACATTGTGAATTTATTCTAATTAACATTTATTTATTACAAAATGCATTAGAATTTAAAAAAAATGATAATTTTTTGCTAATATTTTTTAATTTCTCCTGTAATTTTATTTGTTGAAAAATATTAAATTCATTCGATTGAAATAAAATTATGATGTTTTGAAGATAAAATTAAATAATTTAAACATTATCAACTGAATAATATTTTATCTTACTATTTTTTTTCTTGTGTGTCTAATTTTTTATTTTTAAAGTGCCCACTTTTAATTTATATATTAAATTTTTTTATTGTTTCTAATATAATATTTGAATCTAAATCCTTAAAAAATAATAAAAATATTTATTATTTTATTTAGTTTCGCATTTATTACCTTCGAAACATTTAATAAAAAAGTAATAATTAATTAAAAAAGTAAAAAAGAAAAAGAAAGAAAAGACACATAGAGATACAGTGATGCAGGGAAAGTACAATTGTTCCAGTTGGGCTTTAAAGGCTCCCTTTCAAAAAGGCTGAATTGTATGTACTTGTTCTTGGAAGAAGCCACTGCACTACTCTTCAGTCTTCCCCACTTCAACACCTCATACATAGAGAGAGAAACACAACAGACTCTTCAATCTTCATTACTCATCTCATCAATCACTCTCTCTCTCTCTCTCTTTATTCCCAATGCAGTCATTGCACAACTTGAATTTTGAGTATGTGGAAACTTTCCTTCTTATCTTAGACACACAATTTATCATTGTATGAATGTATGATGAACTTTTTGTTTTTTCACATTGGAGTGGGAATGGTATTTTATTGAAATGTAGACACTTGAATTGTTATTTTTAAATGTGAAATAGTTTAATTAGAAAAATAAAATTGAATTGTCTAATTTATTAGAAATATAAAAATTGGATCGTCTGATTTATATTAAAAAATTAAAATATTTAACGTACAAAAATTAAATATTTTAATTTGTATACTTTTTATAATTTTAAAAACATAAAAAATTACAATATCATATTATTATATCACTATTTTGATTTTTATACCCAAAAAAAACTAATGTATGATTATGGAAGAATGTAAATTAAATGAATGTTGAATATGTGTCATATTGAAAATAATAGATAAATAATTTAAATTACCGGTTGATGCTAACTTGCTAAGTTTTAATTAGCTTTATGTATAATGTAAAGAAAAATTACAAATTAATATTATTAATCAACATTGACTCAACGTTTTATAATAATATTCATATTCTTCTTATTCATACTCTATTTTATTAGATGATTGTTAAATTATCCACTTGATTGATATTTTTTATTTACAATAAATAAAAATGTAATTCATTTTCAGTGTATTTGTTTTATATAAATTTTAAAAAAATTAATTCGTTCCAACGTTTTGTTATTTTCAAATTTGTCCATGGTATTTTGAAAAAAAAAAAACAGATATAATCTCCATCTTTAAATATTTCACTCTTATTTAACCTCTATAGAATTTTTTTTGGCGTGAAAATAAATTTTATGGAAAATTATTATTAAGTGTTCTAAAAATATTAGTATTACAATAATTTTACTATTAATTTCAATTAGGACGGACCTTCCAAACCTTATATAAATAATTAAATATAAGGGGAAGAGCACAAAAACATAGATTGCATTTGTGAGGCAATTAAAGAGAAGCAGAAAATAAGAATCAAATCAGAGGGGAAGGTCAAAGCACAAAATGAGAAGATATGGATGAATGAATAGGAAATATCTGCACACAAAACTAATACCGAGGTAGCTGAATAATGCTAACAACATTATATCTTGTTTCTTTTTCTTACAAGTAATAAGTAGTAATATATAACCTCGTAAAGAGTAAAGCCACATAGAAGTAGCTAGCTAGCTAGTTCGATTTCTTAGATAGACAGTAGTATATATATACATAGTCCAGTTAGTTTTCAACAAAATCTTCGTACTAAATGCCATTGCTCTTGTTTATTTCAAATCAAATGGAACCTTCATGAAGTTACACGTTAGAAAAGAAAGGAAAGGAACCGAACCCCCCAAAAACGTGTCTCGGGAAAACACCACTACTCTCCCACTACCGGGGAAGAAACAACTTAATAAGGGTCCTAACCCTCGTAATCATGCCAATTACATTTTTTTTAAATTAAAAATGAGATTTGAATTCGAGATCTTAAATGAGTACAAAAAGACTATATAAAGAATAAATAGTTAAATTAATCTTTCAAAAATTATGCAATCTTTAATTTAGTTTCTAAAAAAAATTTTAGTTAAATTTATCCTCAAAAGATTTTAGTTTAGTCACATTAGTCTTTCCGTCACTTTCTACATTAACGACGTTAATGAAAAGTGACGTGACACGTTAAATTACTTGTCAGCACATCCCTCTACATCTTAATTGGTAACCAGCACAATATTTTCATAAAATTTGGTCAAATCAGTCCCTAAATAACAAATCCTAATTCAAAAATGTTGCATATATATCCCCTTTCTATACAGTATAATTGCAGCAGTTCATATGGCAAAATTTGAGGTTGTCGACATGATGGTTTGTGAAGATAGAGGTCTCAGTGGTGGAACTAATCAACTTTTAGCTATTGAAAATGTTTAAGCAACTAGACGAAACTCTAATCTCTAAAACAATTTTCAATTTCAGTCAAGAAACACCAACAAGAAACAGAATTTAACAATGGTACAATCCTAAAAAGAAGTTTAGTAACATAAAAAATAAATAAAAAATTTTCTTCCACAAAATTGAATTTCGCAAAGAAAATGTGATCCCAAAACTAAACAACAAAACAAACACTAAACATAAACAATGATAAGAGAAATTGGTACCTAGTGCTCCTTTAATATTAAGAAAAACAAAACCCTTTATCAATTTTCATGAATCAACAAAGAGCAAAACCCTAACCCCACAATTGATTTTCAATTCCAACAAAAAATACCAACAAGAAATAAAATTTTTCAATAACAATCCTAAAAACAAGGTTAGTAACCAAAACAAAATAAAACCTTAAACAACGACAAAAATAGCCGTCGGTCACGTCTTCAATTACTGCGAAGCCACTCCTCATCGGCGATCTTGCAAACACGCTGCGCTTGATACTTCAATCGGCGACGATGATGAAGGATCCTTCATCTTCTCCTTAGCACGTCGAAAATGAAATGAGAGGGAGAGTCTTGTGAGAGGAAATAGAGACGTCACACCAGATGCTTCGATCAACGACGATGATGAAGGCTTCTTTATCTTCTCCTCAGTGATGTCGAAAAGGAAGTGAGAGGGAGAGTCTTGTGAGAGAAACAGGGACGCTGCACCGGATGCTTCAATCGGCGACAAGGATGAAGACTTCTTCATCTTGTCAGCGACGTGAAAAAGGGAGGAGAGAGAGACTTTTTGTCTTGTGTGTTATTGTGACTTGTGAGTGAATGGAGTGAGAGAGATCAAAACGACAGTGTTTTAATGTTTATCTGACTCTTAACGTGTCACGTCACTTTCCGTTAATGCTGTTAACGTAGAAAGTGACGGAAGGACTAACGTGACTAAACTAAAATCTTTTAGGGATGAATTTGACTAAAAAAATATTTCAAAAACCAAATTAAAGATCGCGTAATTTTTCAGAGACCAATTTAATTATTTACTCACTATATAAACTATAGTTTATTATGCCAAAACATATTATTATTATTATTATTATTATTATTATTATTATTATTATTATTATTATTATTATTATTATTTACTTACTAATTTAAATATTATTAATATTAACTTGTTATTATATAGTAACTAATTATATTAATCCAAAATAATGAGTGAAGTAAAGTTTCTTCAATTTTGATTTTATTTGTTGAAATAAAAATAAGCGAACCAAATAATTTATTCAATAGAAAAAGTTTAGAATTAATTTATTTTTTAATCAATAAATATTTCTCTTTTCCTAAAAAGCTTTATTTTTTAGCTTTGATTATTTATTATTTATTAGCCAATTATTAATTAAAAAATACTTATTAAAATAACAAAATACAAAAAGCAATTACCAAATTATAACTACCATATAAATTATGACTATGGAGAACGACGACGTGGCAGGAATAGACAACGAAGGAGGTTAAGAACAGAAAACAGAAGACGTTAAGCCGATGGAGCCAGGCGACGAGAAGTCAAGAACGCGAGCAAGGCGACGAGAAGTCTGAACCGCAAACCACAAACCACAGTCACGGAGAAAGCAATGGCGACAGGCGAGAACGCGACGAAAGGGACCAGCCTGACTATGCGTTTTCGCAAGGAATAGCTTCGAGAGGAAGCACGCTACGTAGAAGGAAGAACATCATGAGATATCCGGCGAGCAACTTTCGATGGTGGTTAGGAAAACTGGCTGATGAGTGGTTTGGTGTCTCTGAGGGTGGGTGAGAGATTGGGACTTGGGAGTGAATGGTTACAGGTTGCAGCGTCGTGAACTCGTGAAGTGCGAGATTAGGGTTAGGTTATGGTGAATTGAATTTCTGAAAGGCTGAAAATAACTAACATATATATTTATTTTTTTAAAATTCTTATTGTGTGGATATGTGGATCTGCGGATACAAAGCAGATATCCGTGATTCGATCCTTGAAAGGTGCAGATTGGATCCTATCCGATCCGATCAGTCTACGGATCGGATATACGATTTTCGGATCGAATACGGATTTCACCGTAGATCTGCGGATACTATCCGATCCATGAACATTCCTAAATATGATTCGAGTCGTCCTTCATGTCTACATTTTTTAATCTTGTGGTGTTGTTACCTAACTTTTCCTTTTAGGGTGCGTTTTTGTGGTGGGAGAAGTTGTGAATTGTAATTCGAAACAACTGAATTTGAATGGTATATATAGGTGTTTATACAATAAATCTAGGCTAATACATTCGATTTAGTTATAGTGACAATACCTTTAAATTGAATTAGATCCATTCAATTTACTATGGATATAATAAAACGAAGCCTATACATTCAATTTAGGGTTAAATACTTTTTTCGTCCCTAAGGTCTGTGGCGAAAATCAAATTCGTCCCCGACTTTTTTTTGTTATTAAAACCATCCTCAACATTACAAAACATCATAAAATCATCTTTTACTACTTCAATTTTATTATCTTGATCAAATTACCCTTTATAATTAATAAAAATAATATTAAGAAAAAACAAAACAACCCCTCCCCCCTCCCTCCCCCCCGGAACCTAAACCCTGTATCTCTTCAGTTTCTTCCCTCTCATCCCCTTCTTCCTACCCTTCCTCCTACCCCTTTCTTCGGAACCCTCCTTCCAACCACAACCCAAATTCTTACTCTCTCTCTTTCTGTCACCCTACCATCTCCACCCCCGCCTCCTTCTCCACCTTCTTCTCCCTAATGAGGTTCACAACCTCGCCGCCCAGTCCCACGTCGCCGTCTCCGTCGACAGAAAAACGCACCCAACCAGCGAGTCCAATCCTGTGAGCGTTGCAAGAGGTCACTGTCATGGACAGCGAAGAAGTCGATGACTCTGTCCCTGCTATTGGCTTGCAAGGCGTGAACGACGTAAAAGCGGGGAAGAGAAGTTTGGATTTTGGAGAGCGTAGCAAGGAGACGAGGGGCAATGAGCCTATCGACTTGGAATTTAGGAACGTAGAGGGAGAAGATGAGGTCGATGATCTTATTGACATAGAAGCCCTTTCCAAGATTGGTTCGGAGCTCAGAGTCGTAGGATTGGAGAGTGTTGGTGAAGCCTCGGAAGACGAGAAACTCCTGAAACAGCTCCTCCGCGTACTGCATGTTCTCCATTAGCAGAGAGAGCGTGGGTTGGGGACTGGCAGAACGCGGCACTCTTTTAGAGCATTTGTTGGCTATTTTCTACTTTAACGATTGTTCAAGTGGTGGTGTTAGGCTATTTTAGGGGGTTTTGGATTCATCTTCGTTCCTCCTTTTTTCGTTCTTCCATTTTTTTTGAAGAACATAAACATCATTTTTTAATTCTTTTTTATTTCCTTGGTTGTTGATTTTGGATTTGAAGTGTGATTGATGATGGTTAAACTGTTATCAAATTTAAAATTTGTAGTGATTTATTTTGTGGTTGTTGCTGTTGAATTTGCTATTGTTGAATTTGTTGAATTTGTTGTTGTTGCTGCTGAAGAAGAGAAGAAGAATTGTTGTTGCTGAATTTAGTTGTTACTGTTATTGAAGAAGAGAAGAAGAATTGGAATTTTTTGGGTGGGAGAGAAGGAGGAAAGGGGAGTCCGAAAAGAGCTGAAGGAAGGGGATGGGAAGGGAAGAGACATTGGAGGTGGGGGTGGGGTGGGGAGAGGGTTTTTTGTTTTTGTTTTTTATTATTTTTATTAATTATTAAAGGTAATTTGGTCAAAAAAATAAAATTGAGATAGAAATGATGATTTTATAACGTTTTGTAACGTTGAGAATTATTTTAATAAAAAAAAGTCAAAAACGATTTTGATTTTATCCCAAAATCTTAAGAACGAAAAAGTATTTAACCTTTCAATTTACTATCTGTTAGTCATTTTAACATTTTGCTATGCCTACTAAATTGAAGCTATATATTTCGATTTATATATATTTTTATTAATTTGAATCTTATTCAAGAATGTAATATATATAAACACAATAAAAAAATCATGTAATATTATTACATTTACGATTATTACGTAATATTAACTTCTGTTTAGTTTGTTTATGTGTTTTATTCTAAAATATATATTAAAATATAAAATATATATAAAAAATAAAATAAATCACATACAAACAAATAAAAAAAATTAATTTAATAACTAATTTTACTGTTTTTGTCTTTTGTGAGAGATTGTATACGATGCAGGGTTATATTCTCTTTATTTAAGGCAAAATACCTAAATAAACTAAAATCATGCTAAAATTACGCCAATCATTCAAAATTAAAAGCGTTACGTATATGCTTTTAATGAATATTTCTATACAAATCAATTAAGTAATAGGTATACATGTAATTCGATTGAAACAGATTCGATTTATCATATTCACCAAAATATATAAATTGATGTATATTAATTTAATTTATTATGGTGCAAATGTATAAAAAGAGTACAATAAAAAGTACATTTAATAATATTTATAATAAATATAATAAAGAGTACATTTAATAATAAATTTAAAAAATAATAATTATAAATATTTTCTATAAATATTTATGTAGACTGAAACATTAGAACACAGTACCAAAACCCTCTCACACAGATACAATCACATTGCATCATTTCTTCTCATCTCATCTCACTTTCCAATCCCTCTCTTCAACATTCAACACTCAATGGACCCTGCTGACGCATTCACAACAAGCCTCTTCAAGTGGGATCCACGCACGGTCCTTCCTCCTCCTCCTTCCTCTGCCACTCGTCCGCCGCCTCAGATCCTTGACTACACGGTTGCTCCCCCTGCTGTCTCCCCTTCTTCGGTGTCCTTCCCGCCACCCAAGAGACCCGACCTAGGAGGTCTCGAAGAGCTTTTCCAAGCCTACGGTATACGCTATTACACGGCGGCAAAGATGGCAGAGCTAGGGTTCACGGTGAGGACTCTTGTTGACATGAAAGACGATGAGATCGACGATATGATGAATAGCCTCTCTCAGATCTTCCGATGGGACCTTCTCGTCGGTGAGAGGTATGGTGTTAAGGCTGCCGTTAGAGCTGAGCGGCGTCGTCTCGAGGAGGAGGAGCTTATCAAACGCCGTAACTTCCTCTGCACCACTGATACCACCACCAACGCCCTTGACGCTCTTTCTCAAGAAGGTAATAACTCATTCTATTTTCACTTTCCAAACAAATTAAATATCAAAGTTCTTAGATTCAACCCTTAGTTATATAGCAACTATCTTTTTGTGTTACATATCATAATCATAATCATAATACTTATATGTATATGATGAGTGAATCTATGTTACACCAGCATTTTGAAAAGTTTGATGGATGACTACTGTTATATTAAGCTACTGTTCTACCATTGCTAATATATACACACATCTTGCTACAAATTAAATGTTACACATATATACCTTGTTTATATTTAATTATTTTATTAATTAACATGATTCATTTGTTGTTATGACTTATAGTTTCAACATATATGTGTGTGTTTTTTTCTTTGTATCATTTTATATATAATGCTACAAGTTAAACAATATATACATATCCTATTATATACGAATGATATGATGTCATTGATACATTAATTAATTAAAGCATATATATGAAATGGGTCTGATTATTAGCCAAAACATAATATCATAATATATAAGAAATGTTTTAAATTTGATACTTTACTTATCCTGAGAAAATATAGGGTAACTCGATGTTAGTTTTACATGTGTACACAGGTTTATCAGAGGAACCAGTGGTGCAACAAGAGAAAGAGGCTGCTGGAAGCGGGGGAGGGAGTACGTGGGAGGTGGTAGGCGGCGGAGAAGAGAGGAGGAAGCAGGTGCAGCAAGAAAGGAGGAGGAGAAGAAGCAACAAGATAAATAACAAGGGAATTAATAGAAGCAACAACGAGGATGGTGAAGAGGAAGAGTTAGAAGGAGAAGAGAACGACATGATTGAAGGGAGCAATGGCGGCAACGGCGGAGAAAGGCAAAGAGAGCACCCCTTCATAGTGACGGAGCCTGGGGAAGTGGCACGTGGCAAGAAGAATGGATTAGACTACCTTTTTCATCTCTATGAACAATGCCGTGAGTTCTTGATCCAAGTTCAAGCCATTGCTAAGGACCGTGGGGAAAAATGCCCCACCAAGGTATAATATGACCCTAACCCTCTCCTATGTTACCTTCTTTATTCTTTATTATTTCCTACTTTGCTACATTAATGAATGTTATGCATACGTGAAATAAACCAATTTTTTGGTTGTTGATTTGATTCATTATTTATTACGTGAAATAATTGTCTACAATATCATTTATATTTATTACAATGTGGATAAAAAAATAATGTTCTCAATAGATTGGTAGAATAAAAAAATTATACTATCATTTATATTTTTTACAATGTGGATAAAAAAAATGTTCTCATTTAATTGATAGAATAAAAAATTATACTATCATTTACAATTGTGTATTTGTTAATTGTAAAATTCTATACTAATAATATATAAAATTTTTTGTTTTTATACTTCAATTTTTTTCGCACTTACAGTAAAAAATAGTTTTTATAATTATGTATATATTTTCATATTATAAAAACTAATTTTAATTTTAAATTTATTATTTAAAATGTTGTCTAAATATATAAATTTTATTTGATAACCATAGAAATATTTTTAAATCATCGGATATGCATATTAATTATTTTATTTTTAAACAAAACTTAATTAATAGTGTAGGAAATCAATATTGATATCAATGCATCCATAAGAAGAATTTATTTCAAACATGAATAAAATTGATTTTTTTTCTTATTTGTCCTTTTTTATCCTTTGGTTTCTGAGAGTGAGAGTAAGTCTCTGCAGTTTTGATGGTTCCTTGTGTTGCTTAGAAGAAAGAACACGTGACGAGTCAGGGAGTCTCGTGAGAGGGTCCCACTCTTAAACTGAGATTCTGCATCCGTACGGTGGTGAAATGTATTGTCCGGTCACAAAGAAGAACCATATATATAGGGTTTAGTAACCCTAACTTTTCACATTAACACACGTTAGTCAAAGTCATGCATTGCATTGCATCTTTTCTTAGATTCTAGCATGCACTCATAACAATCACAATCACCTCTCCCTTTAATTGACACGTATCCATCTGTTCCTGTGATTCTGTTACTTTGATGAATTGTTCTTTGCCTATATTCTATTCAATGTTACTTTGATGTGCATGGGTGTAGGCAATAAGTAGGTTACTGTTTATGATTATTCTTTTGAGATATCACAATATTACATACACCCATTAGTAAAAGATGTTGGAAGCTGAATTATGTTACTATAATATAGTTGACTTCTTATCTATAATATAATGATGGAGTTAAAAATTCACCTTGTTTTATATATATATATATATATATATATATATATATATATATATATATATATATATATATATATATATATATATGATGGAATTATATGTGTTGTTTAACTTATTTTTAAGGTGCATTTTATATTTTAATATATATTAGTGTACTTTTAATACGATCAAAATACAATACGTAGTTACGAAAAAGCATAAGAAAACAATGTTTTTTCTAACCTAAATAATAAGTTAAAAAAATTTTATTTTATTTTTAAAATTTATATTTTAAATTAATTAAGTTTATTCATGTTTAGTGAACTTAAAATGTACTCAATTGGGTTTATACATTAATATTATTAGAAGGATGAGATAACATTTGTTTGTTGTTGATGAATTTTGGTAGCGCAGGTAACAAATCAAGTATTCAGGTATGCAAAGAAAGCAGGTGCAAGCTACATTAACAAGCCAAAGATGAGGCACTACGTCCATTGCTATGCCCTACACTGCCTCGACGAGGACGCGTCTAACGAGCTCCGACGAACCTTCAAGGAGAGGGGCGAGAACGTGGGCGCCTGGAGGCAAGCGTGCTACAAGCCTCTAGTTGCGATAGCTGCTCGTCAGGGTTGGGACATTGATGCCATCTTCAATGCTCATCCTCGCCTTTCCATTTGGTATGTCCCTACTAAGCTCCGCCAACTTTGTCATGCTGAGAGTAACAATGCTGCTGTGGTCGCCACCGTAGCAGTCTCTACCTCTGTTTCGCCAGCAGTTGCCCAACTTCCTTTTTAATTTTTAATTTTGTAGTAAATTTGCTGCTTAGTTATATATGAATATATAATTTTAACTAGACAGTGTTATATATATATATATGTAGGACTTAAGATGAACCTTGAGACTTATTAGTTAGTTATGGAAATTTAATTCCATTAGTGTGCCTTGAAGTACGAGTTAATTAGATGCTATTATGGAGTAAATGTTTATTAGTTAGTTTTGTTCCTTAATTTTTATGCAAATTAATGTCTTTTTAATTTTAATTAAGTTAAATAAGTTCTTCAAATTAAATATGAGTAAACAATAACCTAATATACTAGAGACTATCACTAGTAACATTAATTATAGTTAATTAAATGACAACTACTCCAGTACTCTATTTTTTTTTAACTACTTGGTACTCTTAGAAATGAGAGAATAAATTATAATTTTTTATATATTTAATTTTATATTCTAAGAAGATGCAAAATAAACACATTATATGCAATAATATATGAGAGAGAATAATAATGTATCTTCTAATTTTAAAAAAATATAAAACATTTAATTAATTAAATTTAATTAAAATTTAAAATACCAGCAAATAAATTTTTTTTTATCATTTAGTACGTGTTTATTACTTTTTATTGTTACAAAATCATGAATTTTCATTTTCTTTACCATACTTGCAGGCCTAACACAAAAACTAACCTAACCCACGCCCATAACCCCTTATAGGTTTTGGACACATTAAAAGCCCATTGGATTTCAACTTTGCAACTATTGACATGTTTTCAAGTGGAATCCATCGAAACTTCTCACACGTTGCTATCCTACTACATCCACCTTTGTAAATAAAAAAATTAAAAAGATATGTTATTGATGAAAATTATTTTGTGAAATAAACTAGACGAAAATATATATAAAAAATAATTACTAATATAATTTTTTTTATATAAATATGATAATTAAAATATGGACCTATGTTAGTTCAAATAATTAAAAAAAACATGTTAAATCTTTAATAATTTTTAATTATCATTTTAACATAAAATATTTTTATATTAGTAATCACCTATAAAATAAAGAGAGAACCTCACAAAGTTTAAACCTCTGTTTTTTTATTTTTTGAATTTCAGCCTTTTTCCTGATAAGTCACACAAAGAAGGAATATGAGGTTAGAAATTAAATATGTAATTAGTTCACAGTTTGACCTGAGCCTACTAAGTGACATACATTAATACATGCTTCTTAAATATAAACATATACCAAATTAAATAAGCAAATTATATATATAGGCATCAGTTTCTTCTCATGGAGATCTATGGTCCCCGCTATATATAGCATGGCATATGGCATGCCTTATATTATTACCATAAGATTAAAAGAAATGAATATATAAAAAAGAAAGAGAATATCAAAACATGATAATGATACTTAAATCTCAGCTACTTAAAATTAATATGGTACTTCATATTTTGGCTAGTGATACAAGGTAAAAGACTTAAATTTATATTTTGGTTGATATCACAATTAATTATCTGAAATTTTTAAATTTAAAAAAAAAATTAATGATGATATTTTGTTACAATATTTAAAAACAAAAATATTATGTACATACTAAAAGTCAGTTATCATGTATTTGTATATAAATGTATATATAATTTAATTTATTTTTAATGTATATTTTATATTTTAATATGTAATTTGCAATGATGATTGATTTTAGTGTACATTTTAATTTGAAAATTATATTTTTGCCAACCAATAATAGTTATATGGCCTATGATATATGCGGTATGCGGGTGGATAGATGGGCGTGCGTGTGCGCATGTGAATGGGTATGCGTCGAATCTAGTATACTGTGGCTATATTAGTTATGTAAGTATTATTAAAATTAAACTAATAATATTTTTACATTTTAGTAATACATTTTTTTGCAATATTTTTAAAAAAATGTTACTAAATAATAAGAAAGCGTTACTTTTAATTTTAACAACAATTTTTGAAACATATATGTTATTCTATTAAAACTATACATTTCACCATAAATATTTGAAAATTTATAGATTTAATCATATTTATTTTAATATAGTTATAGCATATATTATATTCTAATGCTAACAGTTCAACTATTTCAACATTTACACATAAGATCAGTTCATAGTGAAACTATATATAAGAAGGTGTGGTACTTCAATTTCAATTTGGTTTGAGTTTTAGCCTACTTTTTAAACAAATTGTGTAGATTAATATAAACTAAACCAAAGAGAATATTAACTAAATCGTATTTAATCTCCTTGTTAGAGTAAATTCTCCGAATATCTTTTTCACATATCTTCAACTCATCTAACTAGTCCCTAATCCGTGCGAATGTTTGAAATCATGCCTATGCTCAAATGACAAAGTTAAAATGACAAATATACCGTTACTAATGTGATTTGTGATGATTACAACTCTCACAAAAAGCTTAAAATAATACCTTAAATAGGTTGTATTTTGTAGGAATTATTATTTCTAACTTGGAAGGTACTCCAACCAAAAATAACTTTGATGCTGAAAATGACAGTTTGCACAAAGAATACTTGAAGTGAAGCCTTTTGAATTAATTAAGCATCCGTAAAGTTAAAGTAAACATTACTAATTAATTGTTTAAAAGAGAAAAGGGAAAAAGATGAAAGATAATTCTTCATTAGCCTACCTTGCTTATCTTTTGCAAATTGATTATTATTATCTTCGCTTCTTTCAAATTATATGCATTTGTTTGGAAAATAGCTAATCAGAATCGAATTTGGTCACCCCAAATCCTTGGTAAATTAAATGAATTGGGATATGATAATAAAAGTTTTTTTTGGCTTAAATAAGATTGTGATTCTATACGTTTTTTTTTCTTCTTCTAATTTTGGTATAATAAAATTTAAAAATTATCTATTTTAATTCATGCTATTAATTTACTTTGATAAATATTTATGTGATATTTTAAATGCTAATGTAATACATTGTCACCTTAATATTTTAGTTTATTACGTATATAACTCATCACATCAGTACTTAAGACTGCATTTAGAAGGGAGTAGAGACTAAAAGACTAAAACTAAAAGATAAGATTGAGAGATAGAAACTTAATTAAGTATTTATATTGTGTTTGATATAAAATATATTAAACTGAATTTTGTCTTAATATTATGTTTAATTTAAGATAAATATAAAGATTGAAGGACAAATTTAAAATTTAAAAAATTAAATGAAGATATTTTTAAGAAACAATATTATTAAAATTTTAGTTTCTATCTTAAAAAATTTTAGTTCTTTATGTTTAATCCTTCGGTTTCAGTCCCAAAAACAAGCGCTATCTAATAGAATAAATTAATGCTAAAGACTAAAATAAATAATTTTTAAATTTTACTAATTTGAAACTAAATAAAAGTGGATATTTTATATGAATAATCCATAAATAACTATGGTTTTATAGGATTGACAACTTTAAACTATCGTAAATGGTTTAGTGGAGATTAGCCGAACACTATTTTTGATATACCAAAAAACGATTTTATGATAGTTTTTAGCAACTATGAGTATAATTACCGCTAGACCAAATTTTGTTAACATGGAATTTGTCGATGTTGCCACAATTTGGTCCCCAATTTATTTATTTATTTATTATAATTCCAATATTGTTTATAAGATCAAGTTGTCCCATCATTCTTTTGGTATATAATTTGAATAATATCCTTCAGATATCCTAAAGATGCTACGAATACAAAATAAAACAAAAAGGACAAATTAAAAAATATATATATATATAGAGACAAAGTTTTACTCTTATTTTGTATTGCATGTCGTCGTGCATATAGATACATTAATAATTTTATGGCTCAAAAATTAAAAAACCCCTTTTTTCTTTCTTAAAAGAAAATGCATGTAGTGTTTTCTTAGCTTTATTTATTTTAAAATTGATAATTATATTAATAATTGAATTTATTTTCCATCCATAGAAAAATGAACAATCTAGGGGTTTACTTGACATATAAGTAAGTGATGATGAGTGGGTTGAAAACTGAAAATGAAATCGAATAAATGGCCGAAAAAGTTGACAATAGAAATAAACACTAAAAACAACACAACACAAGACACAAGAGTGAACAGTGTAAGTGAATGTCCATCCAATGAATCAGTCATGAGTCAATGATATACACAGCGTGTTGACTTTCCATCGAGGGACCAAAAAATATTTTATACATTACATACACAGATTATCATACTAGCTATTGTCTAAAAGATTTATTTAGTAAATATTAATATTGTCTGTGATGGTTTCAGTGGCTAAGAGAAGGGGGGTTGAATCTTAGCCCCTTTTTCAAAAGCTAACACTTGCTGATTCTTGAAAGAGACTTTTCTGTTTTTGCTCGTCACTTGACACGAGCAACTTTGTTTTGTCTCGTCCCTTGCCACGAGACTTTTTGTTTTGTCTCGTCACTTGGCACGAGAAACTTCTGTCTTTTGCTCGTGTGTGATAGAAAACAGAAATGGAGTAGAAAGAGAAGAAGATTGCACCCAGATATATCCTGGTTCGGCTGCTAAGTGCAGTGCAGCCTACATCCAGTCTCCATCACAAACATGATGGAATTTCACTATAACCAATCTGATTACAACTTGTAAAGTGCTAACCCAACTTACAAGGGGATTCCCACAGAATCATGATACACAACAAAGATGTACAAAGGAACTCTAAGACATCTATGGCTTTTTCTTTTAATTTTGCACTCTCTGCCTTTTTCCGCTCTATGGCTTTTTCATTACAAACCTCACTTGTTTGCCTTTTACCATGAGACTCAAGACATGACAAAATTAAACAGAAAAATATAAAACAGAGAACATTGAAGGAGAAGAGAAATCTGTTAGCTCAGGTAGCTCTGAGAACTCTGTGCCTTGCACTCTCAAACTTTCTCCTTACTTCAAACAGTGGTTGTTTCCTCTTTTTAAAGAAACAGGAAAGCCTCCACACTTGAAGCCAAAACCGAACCAACTTTCTTCCTCCTTCAACAAACCGGTTCGGCCACACAGAGAGAGAAGAGATAACCATGCATTAACCAACATGCAATTACCTCTAGTCCTTTCTTGATCATCAACCTTCATCAATCCGGGCTCTCCATCCTTGGCTTGCTCTCCAAGATGGATTTCTGGCCCTTGATGCCTCATGATGATGATGACTTCATCTGCTTCAAAACTCTGCCTCCAACCATCACTTCGCCACTCTAGCTACTCCCTGTGGTGGTTGGTCAGATTTGAAGACAAGCCATGCTTCAAGAATCTCCCTCTTGGCCGAATCTTCTTTTTCCATTTTTGAGCATGAAAGGCTCAAGATGATCTCACCAAATCTAACCACATTTGGTGAATATCTTAGCCACAGCTCATCTTTCTTTTGGTATGTTTTCTTGCCACCATTAGCTTGATGGTCTTGATGCATGCTTCTCTTTCCTTTTCTTCGTTGAAGAGCTCGGCGTCCATTGTTTCCTGGACAAGGACCAAAGAAAGAAGAAGAAAGAGATGAGAGAGAATGAAAGAAATCTGAAGAAAAGAAAAGCAATGCAAAGAAGTTAAACAATTTAATTAGGCATAGCTTGCTTTTACTTCCCTTTGCATAGAGTGGCGTGTTTGACATAACACCCATCAATCAATTCAGCTGTATTTTCTCTCTCATGTTTCCCATGCATTAATTAACATTGTAATAGATTTTGAAATCCATCACTTTGCAAAAGCTTGGTTCCGTTGGAAGCACTATGCTTTCATTTTTTCTTTTATTTCGGACCAAGCATGGAAGCTCTTCTCTTTATCATACTTTGGGCTTGTGATCAAATCTGGCCCATTTGGTAAGCATTTGCTTTCCTGATAAAATTGTGTAACGGATCAAGCATGGAAAGCAAACAATAGAGCATTGGGCTTGCAACTTTATTATTTATTCTGGCCCATTAATATAAAATTTCAGCCTTATGATATAATGCATGCAACAAGGCAAATTGTTGGGCTTAATTCAGAAACTTATTTCTCGGCCCAACATAAAACCTGCAACAAAATTATTAATTAAAATATGTTAAATGAGAATCAGATTAATAATTTTGTAATTTATTATTTTTAATAATGTTTAGTCATCACAAATATTAATTCAGAGTTTTCCAAACTCATCAATCTCCCCCTTGATGACAAACATTATTAAAATTGAAATGGAAAGAAATTTAAAAATTGAGTAAGGAATACTCCCTTTGATTTGAATTTCTCCCCCTTTCAAAATGTCACATGGCTCCCCCTTAATATATGCTATTTTACCAAGGGAAGCATAAACCTGTAACATTTAAATCAAGCTTCAAGTAACAATGTTATTTAGCAAATTTTATAATGCCAAATTGCTTGATTTATGAGCAGTTTTAATTGATAATCAAAACTCATTTGATATCATAAACTGATTTACTGCTCAATCTACAAAAAGTTTCCAAAAAAATTTTCAAACATTTTCTTGTTTAGGATATCAAAGCAAATTAACATGATGAAAAATATTTCAAAAACAAGGCAGTTTTGATATGTTACACAATTGAAGGAACTGCCAAAAAATAATTTTTAAACCAACCAGATTATCATGAAGAATCAATCAGCCATGCATCAGACATCATTATCAACCAAATGCTAAAATTGACTAAACATGATAACCAAATGTAGTTCAAACAGCTATGATCATATACAATCAATATGCATACTCATAATAAACAAAAGTCTTTCAAACAGCAATGATCATATGCAATCAACATGCATTCAAGGGTAATCATGAATTTTTCAAAAATGAAAAATCTCAACCCCTGTTTTTCAGCCAGCCCCTGTTTCGTTCCAATTTCAATTTTGGAACCTAAATTTCCTC